>NC_079202.1:31595108-31821144 GCF_026745355.1 Beta vulgaris subsp. vulgaris | reverse complement strand
ACCACCCAAACCTCCAGGGTGGGTCCCTTTTGTGCAGGTTGCTGGTCAGGAGTTTGCTTTGGGATTTGAATCAATCATTGTTGCACAAGTCTCCAATTTTAAGAACTCATCTTTGGGAGTGTGATATAAGTTTGCTAGTTTTATTGAGCATAACACTTCTTTTTACAGTAGGGCTGCGTTTTTTAGTCAAGCGCAACCCTTTTTGTAAAGGGCTGCGCTTTTCTATAAAAACGCAGCCCTACAATAAAGAAGGGCTGCGATTTATTTAAAAGTGCAGCCCTACTGTATAGAAGGGCTGCGTAATGAAGAAAGCGTAGCCCTTCCAGCGCAACCCTTCCTTTTTTTTCCCTAGTGTCAATTATTCAACTGCTTCAAGAGAAAAAATTGATTGAAGAATTAATAACTAAACTAGAGTAAACTAGAACACAAAATGATGTAAGTTTATCAAATAATTACAAACCTAGGGCAATTGATCGGTCCACCATGCTTATATCAATCTAATCACTACAATATAGTTCAACAATACTTGAATTGAGGTTCGAATAAATAGAGTATTTCGCTAATCATTGGTCAGGCATTAACAACTCTTAAATTAACATATGCCAGTACGGTCGCTCAATATAATCAAATCTACCTATTGTAACAAGCCTCTAATGAATACGATCTTTCAATTTTAATTCTCATTAGCTAAACATAACTCATGATATTGTGCAATTACATGAATTAAATAAGCATAACAAATCAACAGGAATTATTCTAATTCAATCCAATTATCGAAGAACATCAAACCACAATCAAAAAGGTATAAACATGGCTTCCTTCTCTAAGCCCTAGAAATATACTACTCACTCATGATAATAATAAACTCAATAAGCATGATCAAAGTAAAAGAATTCATTAAATTAAAGAAAGTAAAGAGGAATACCGAATGATTGAAGAACAATGAAAAGGAAATCAACGATCTCTATAATCTTCAAATGTAAAAGTTCATACAAAACTAGAGAGAGAAAAACTAAGTGTTTAGCCCTAAAAACGTAGAAAATAAGATAGTCTAATCAAAAATACTAAAAACCTATTTATACTTTTTACAAAACCGGCTAAAAAAAGGTGAAAAAACCCGTCCTGAGAAACTGCCCGGTCGGGCGATAGTGATTGAGAGTTACGACAGAAAAGCTAAATCCGCCCGGTCGGGCGCGTAAGCGATTTTGGCTCCTTTCTCTCTTGGTTGACCGGGCTAACATGCCTTGCATCCTGATGAAATTTTAATTTCACCCGGTCCGGCAAAACCGCCCGGTTGATCGGGCGAGAAAACTCGATTTTGCGTCAACTTGCGAAGGATGTATCTCTCAAACCAGAAGTTGGATTTGGGCATGTGACCTATCATTGGAAATCCCTTGAAGTGTGGTTTCCAAAGCAACTAGAATTTCTTTATTATCAATTACATATCAAAAGTAATGGCCAAAATAGTGAACAGGTGTCAGTTCTGACACTTCGTTCACTAACTCTTTGCTTCATTCTAACTCGAAATTGTCCCAAATGGATGCATTGTGATCCTTGTGCAAGATATCCTCATCTTCAATGATTAATAGGCTTGATCTTAGGTAAGCATAATCAATTTGCATCAAAGTAACCTGAAAATGATCAAAACACGCAAACGGGGAGTAGTAGAGCACAACTTACGTAATTCATTCCATTATGCACCTAAATGCTCTAAAAGGAGTTCTAAATGCAATCAAAATGCATCTAAAAACTTTATATAAATGTGGCATATAAATTATGAGCAATATACTCAGCTGATATATTGTCACAAAACAAAGTGACTGGTTAATGAAAAAGGCTTATGTAAATCTTCACATAAGCTTGTGGGCCAAGCAATTTCAGTTGCTGTCGTAGACGTACTCCTCAATTTAGCTTTACAGGAGGACTTAGAGGTAACCTTCTACTTCTTGGTTTTCCAAGATACCAAGCAACCTCCTATGAAAATGCAGTATCCAGTGAGGGATTTGCCACTAAAGGGACAGGTGCCGCAGTCAGCATCTGAGTAGGCAGTGAATGTTGTGCCACAATCTTTCGGATAAAAAAGGTTATCACCAATACCCTTTAAGTACCTCACCACATGAAGAGCAGCTTGCAAGTGAGGTTTTCTAGGCATGCTCCAATTGACTGAGTTGTTGAACAGAGAAGGTGATGTCTAGCCTAGATAAATTAAGATAAAGAAGCCTGCCAATCAGTCTTCTATATAAACCTCAAGATCTTTAAGAAGTTCACCTTGGTCTGTACTCAATTTGAATCCCTTTGGGAATCGAAATTTCACAGCAATACAATCTTGAAGTCCAACATATCCTGAGTTTATTTTCTTTGATTAATCATTGTACCTTGCTTGAATCTGGCTACTTCTATGCCAAGAAAATATCTAAGTTCACCTAAGTCTTTTATGGTGAAAGTTGTGTCAAGATTGCATTTGAGTTGGTGAATTCCATGTTCATCATCTCCGGTAAGTTATAGATCATCAACATATACTAAAGCTATGTTGATTCTTCCATTTGTTCTCTTGAAGAACACAAAATATCCCTGGCACATTGGGTATAGCCAAGTTGAGTGAGAAACTTTCTCAACTCTATTATATTGCCTAGATGCCTGATTGAGGCCATATAGGCTCTTTTTCAATCTGCAAACCTTTCCTTGATTAGCTACTGAAGCATACCCATGTGGAATCTTGAGACACACCTCTTCTTCTAAATGCCCATGAAGAAAGGCATTGTTGATATCTAATTAATACAACTTCCTATCTTTATTTGTTGCAAGAGCAATCATTGTTCTCACTGTAGGAAATTTAGCTAAAGGAAAAGTAGCTTTATAGTCTTTGCCTGTCTCCCCTAGCCACCAACATGACCTTGTATCTCTCAACTTTACCATTAGGTTTAAAATTAATCTTATAAACTCATTTGAAGTGATCTCCCGATTCCCATTTTTCTCTAAGGTTGCTAGTTCTTCTGTCATTGTAATTCTCCATTTTTCATCTTGAGAAGCTTCAGTGAAAGTGATAGGTTCTTTGAGCTTCAAGACATTGGCAAGAGAAGCAGTATATTCAGCACTATAATAATTTTCATTGTGTAATGTTGTCATGACCATGTTGGCCACTGGTGTGTTTATAGAGACATCAACTTCAGGGTTGATTTGCACATTGTGAAGAGAGGTCAATAGTCATTCTACTTGGAAGGTATCTTTATTTCTCTCTATGACCTTCTCAAAGCAACACCATCCTACCTAGATACAAGCTGCAAGACTGTAATAGGAATTTGATCAGTTATAACTCTAGGCTCTGGTTCACGAGCATCAATTTCTGGTGGCTCATGAAAGTGAGGTGCGGCATCTGCTGCTGCTTCTTCTTCAATTAGATGAAGATAATCATCATCAGTAGGTGTCTGATGATGAGAAAACAGTTTCAAAGATTATTTTGGTACCTGTTGAGCAGTGTTTTTAAAAGGGGAAATATTTTCTTTGAAAACCACATCTCTACATATCAATACCTTATGATCTTCTAAGTCATAGACTATATAAGCCTTTTGACCACTATGATAGCCTAGCATTACACACCTTTTTTGCTTTTGGAGCAAATTTATCACCTATGGTGTGAAAATTTGTTGCATAACATGAATAGCCTACCACCTTGAGTAAACTGTAATCAGTTTGCTTCTTCAATAATCTTTCAACTGGTGTCTGGCAACCAATAACTGCACATGGCAAAAGATTAATGAACATAGGTAGCAGCAAGAATGCACTCTCCCCAAAGTTTTTTTGGAAGTGCATCATGTAACTTCATTGCCCTAGCAGTTTTAGCTAGGTGATTTTGCTTCCTTTCAACTCTCCCATTCTGTGTGGGGAGTTCTAGGAGCACTTTTCTGGTGAAAAATTCCCTTGGCAGCAAGAATTTTTCCACATTCACCTTGATATAACTATCTTTGTACCATTTTCTGTTCTGATGGTTTTAATAGAAACTTTGAAATGATTCTCAACATAAGCAATGAAATTGCTCAATATAGTTTTAACCTACTCTTTGTTGTTGATCAAAAAATTCCAAGTGACTCTTGAATGATCAGCCAATATAGTCAAGAAATATCTCCCACCTGTAATTGCTTGGACCCTATATGGCCTCCAAAGGTCAATATGAACAAGATCAAATGTGTTTTCAGCAATAGATCTATTGATGGGAAATAGGAGTCTATCGTGTTTTGCAACACAACAAGTATCACAAAAGATTTCACTTAAACCTTTGCATTCACATTGAGAAATATGTTTCCGTTAATACAAAGATGTATGTCCCAACCTCTATTGCATTAACAAAACATCATTGTTTCCTTATTTTACCTAAAACTACATTATAACATTCTTTCAAATAGGATCTCCTCGGGTATTATCTTCATACTTTGTGCATTTTTCTTGTTGCAACTCCAGTTGATACACACCTCCACATCTTTTTCCTCCTCCAATGATCTCATCATTAGAAAGGTCTTGAAACATACGTTTTTCATCAGTGAATAGCACCCTTAATTTGTTCTGTTGTATCATTCTAGCTACAGATAGAAGGTTGTGCTTAAATTCAGGAAGATATAACACATTCCTGAGAATCAATTCGGGTCTCAAAACAATAGACCATATCTCCTTCACTTGCCTAATTGTACCATCTAGCATTCCAACATGAACAACCTTGTTCAGTCTCTTTCTTTAAAAGAAATATTTATCACAATTCACCATATGTTCAGAAGCACATGAATCAATGATCCATGTATCTTTTCCAAGTATTTCATAATATGACTAAGCACTATTGGAAGAAATGATACCTACAAAGTTACTTAAATGTGAGTTGTATTGTTGACAGGACTACTACTTCCTTCATTCTGCCTGATTGATAAAGCTTTCAGCACCTGTTCAATAAGAGTTTTCACCATATTTCCTTCCCTTTGATTTCCAAAATCCAAAGGATCTTCCTGATTCTTATTTTCTTCCTTGCTCTCAACATTACCAACATAGGTCAAATTGCTTTTTCCTTTTTGAACTGGACCTTTACCCTTCCTTAGTGTGTCCCTTCATGTTGTAGTGATCACAGTAAGGATAGCCAATAAGCTTAAGACATCCCGCTCGAGTGTGACCCTTCATCTTGCAGTGGTCACAAATATACTTTCTCATTTTTTTTCTTCCTTGCTTTCCTTCCTTTGCATTCCTCCAATCATGTTCTTCAACACTCCTTTAGTCTGTTGTACTCCAGAGAAAGTACCCTTATTAGAAAACAAGGCAATAGCTTCAACTCCGGATTCAATGTTCTCACTTATCTTTTTTTGTTTCTCTACTTGCTGAACAAGCTGAAAAGCTTTGTTTATAGTCGGCAAAGGATCCATAACAAGAATACTTCCTATAACATTATTGTATTTGTTGTTTAATTCTATTAAGAAATCAATGGGCCTTCCCTGACACTCTCTCTCAATGATTCTTTTGAGATATCTACACTTACACTCCTTCAAAACACCACAAGAACACTCAGGAAAGCCCTTTAAAACATTCAACTCATCCCAAAGTTTCTTCAACTTACCATAATAATCATATACACTCATCTCATCGTGCATCAACCTAATTACTTATTTCTCAATAGAATACAACTGTGGAGCATTTGACTACCCATATCTCTCAACCAAATTATCTCAGAACCCTTTTGCAAATTCATTTAATATCAACATATCAGTTATATCAGGTGTCTTACAGAAGCAAACAACCAACATCTTAACATATAATCATTCCTATTCCACTTATCATAATCATCTAACTCAGGAGGAGATTTAGGTAACTAACCATTAATGAAAACAAGCTTATATTTAGCTCCCGTGGCCATTCTCACACTCCTACTGTTGTAGCCTAAAAATCAACGGCTCTGGTACTGACACGTGGCCTCATCTGAGCCCTACATGTGGCATATATGCAGGGGAATAAAAGTACAAAAGGGCCAGAAGGTGATAGGCCTAAAAGTACGTTTCTCTGAAGAAGTGTACTAAAAAGACCTTCTCTGGCCCCAAAAATTGTACTTAGGCCCAGTAAGCTGATTTACACCTTTATAGAAATGAGGTGTACTGACCAATTAACAGCTGCCACGTGTCCCAAACTTTGATTAGCCAATCAGATGCTCCCAAATTAGGGTGACATCAAGGCACAGCAGTCATTTCAAACAGTATAAATAGTCCTTGATTTCAGGGTGAAAGGTACGTTTTTAGGCATAGTACTGTTACTCTGTCATAAATTCTTTCTCTCTCTCTCTACTTTCTCTCTCTAAAAGTTCCTTTACATCCCTGATATCTGACTTAAGCATTGGAGGGGGAAATACCACCCAAACCTCCAGGGTGGGTCCCTTTTTTGCAGGTTGCTGGTCAGGAGTTTGCTTCGGGATTTGAACCAATCATTGTTGCACAAGTCTCCAGTTCTAAGAACCCATCTTTGGGAGTTGATATAAATTGCTAGTTTTACACTACATAACATTTGGCGCCGTCTGTGGGGAGACGCAACAATGACGGACTGTCACTCTTCGAATGTGGCAAGGAACAGAAGTTTTAGAGTTCAGGTGGATGATACCGTTGATGACGAGAGGCCACCTCGAGGCAGGGATCAGGGCCATGCTGCCGTTCACCTCGAGGGTAGGACTGTAACTCCAGTCATCCAAGAAAATCTTGACCGTCCAGTGACTGCTGGTCATTTGGAAAATGTATTAAATGACTTCCAGGCCAGGATGGCCGCTGTTATGGAAGAGCAGATTAAGAACAACATGCTATTTTTTCAGATGAGTCCGAGAGAAGAGGCAGCTGCGCCACTTAAAGGGCGATCCCAAGAGGGTCGTCCAGGACCTAGTCGGCCACCTCGGCCAGAATTGACTAAGCCGCCTTCCAAAGGAAAGCAGCCGCAGTCAGTGATTCTAGGAGGAAGATGGACTGGAACTGGTGGTCCGTCCAGCAGATAATATCCCTCCTACTGGTCACATGATGGAGACTGATGCCGGGAGTACTTGGAGGCCAAGAGGGCGGCAGCGCAGCAGCGTTCGCCTCTGGCTCCACGCCATATATGAAGGATCCGTCCTTAAGGCTCCCGTCCAGAACAGTGGTGCGAAGCCGTGGTCCATCCGCTTTCCAGCCCAGGCAAGAGAAGACAGTTTTGCAGCCTATGGTGTACAGGCGTCAAGCCTTAGCTAACACCTCATCTAATCCGGTTTTAAAGAGTACCGTCAGGAGCACATACCCATTGAGGGGCAGGTGGCGGCACTCCAGATCAATTGGCCCACTCCTTTCTCGGTCAGGATCATGGAGTCCCCTCCTTTCCCAAAGGTTAAGCTCCCAACCATTGATCCTTTTGACGGAACTACTGATCCGGACGATCACCTATCAGCTTACAAGCATCAGATGTATGTCCAAGGGGTGGACGATGCTACTTGGTGTAAGAATTTCCCAGCTACTTTGAAAGGAGTAGCGCAAAAATGGTTCAACAACTTGCCGCCTAATTCAGTGAATAATTTTACTGAACTTAGTATTCTATTCACCAGTCACTTTGTGGCTAATCGGCAAGAACAGAAAACAAGCATGCACCTGGGTAAAGTCATCCAAGGTCCTAAGGAAGCCTTGAGAGGTTATGTGAAGAGGTTTAATCTGGAGGCGTTGCAGATCCAAGATCTGAATGCGGGTGTGGCGTTTGACGCCTTCATCAGAGGTCTAAGACCAGGAAGTTTTAAGTTTGATTTGGTGAAGAAGAAAATCACTACTTTGACGGAAGCACTGAGGGAGGCTGAAGCATTCATTCATGCCACAGAGGTCTGTGCTGAGGCAAAACAGCCAGAAGTGAAGAAAGTTGAAGAAGCTGTTCAGCCAAAAAAGAATCCGCCCAAGAAGGCTGAGACTTGGGCCATGACTTCTATGACCACTTCGTCCAAGAGAAGTAGGCGGTCAGAGCCGGCGGCCTCAGTTGAACCAATAGAGTTCAACAAAGATCAATATTCCATTTTGATGGAAATAAAAGATCAGCATGAATAAAGGCGCCGGCCGAGATGAAGACGCCTTACGTAACAGGGACAAGAGCAAGTATTGTCACTTTCACAAAGATTGTGGACATGAAACCAATGAATGCAAGCATTTGAAGCGAGCACTAGAAGAGTTGGCTCGAAAAGGAAAGATGAACAATTACCTACCCTCGTCAGGAAGGAAGTTTCAGAAAAGGGATAACCGTCAAGGAAGAAAGATGGACGGAGATAGCACGGATGATGATGTGGTGATGGTCATCTCAGGAGGATTTGCAGCTGGAGGTCCGACAAATCGCGGCCACAAAAACTATTTGAGGGAACTCAGCCAGGTTATGCTCACCAACCAGGCCGAGTCTGATCCTTTTCCAAAAATAGTGGTCAGCGAGTTGGACCGGGGGAATATTAGGACGCCTCATGATGATGCTGGTTGTGGAAATGAAGATTGCCAATCTAAGGGTTAGGCGAATTTTGATTGATACTGGAAGCTCAACTGACATCATCAGTGCTGATTGTTTGTCTCGTTTAAAGTTTGACAAAAAGATTTGATGCCGGTCAATCATCCTATAATTGGTTTTGGCGGCGGGGTCATACACCCTATGGGAACCGTCACCTTGCCCGTCAGAGTTGGAGAAAAAGATGCGGCCAGGACGCTTTTTGTGAAATTTTTGGTAGTACGAGACTTGACAGCTTATAATGTCATTCTCGGGCGACCTACCTTAAATCACATCAAGGCCGTCATTGTGACCCATTTAATGCTGATGAAGTTTGAATGTGATGGTGGGAAGATTGGATCTCTTTATGGAGACCAGCAAGCTGCCAGAGAATGCTATCTCACCACACTCAAACCATCATCTTGGAAGGAAAAAGCAGAGTGTCCAAGGGCACAAGGAGATGATTCGGCCAAAAAAGTTAAAGGCCAGATTGGTGAGCTTAAGGAGGAAATTGAGAAGGTTCAGGAGTCGCCTCTTCCTGAAAGCAATCCGTCCATGCTTTTGCCTAGCAAGAAGAGAAAGTGTTTGGCTATTAAGGAAGAAAAGCATTCATCTGAGATAATGGCTATAATGAGTCTGGGACTAGAACGTCCAGAGCCTGTGGAAAGTCCAGTAGAGATTTGCTTGAATCCAGAGCGTCCGGAAAGGACATTGAAAATTGGATCAGTTTTGAGATCGGAAATTCAGGACGCCTTAGTTGCGTTGCTGCGAGAATTTGAAGATGTGTTTGCCTATGCTGTAGAAGAGATGCCTGGGATAGACCCTGAGGTGGCCGTCCATAAGCTCAACATTGAGCCGGGGCAAAAGCCTATTCGGCAGAAGAAGAGGCATCTGGGGCCGGCCAGAAATAAGGCCGTTGACGAGGAAGTTCAAAAGCTGCTTAAATCTAAATTCATCCGGGAAACCTACTACCATAGTTGGGTAGCAAGTTGTGATGGTTCCAAAGCCGAATGGCACTTGGAGGATGTGTGTTGATTATACAGATTTGAACAAGGCTTGTCCTAAGGACAGCTTCCCGTTGCCAAAAATAGATCGTCTGGTTGATTCTACGGCCGGCCATGCCCTGTGAGTTTATGGATGCTACTCTGGCTTCCATCAGATTCCTATGTGGCCGGATGATCAAGATAAGACTTCCTTCGTTACTGAGAAAGGGCTGTATGGATGGCTCAGGATGCCTTTCGGCCTAAGAATCGGCTACATTTCAGAGGCTCATTAATACTATTTCAGCCGCAGCTCGGCGAAATATGGAAGCTTATATAGACGACATGATCGTCAAGAGTAAAGAGGAGAAAGATCATCTGGGTGATCTAAGGGAAACCTTCCTCACCTTGAGAAAATTAAGTTGAAGCTCAATCCGCAAAAAGTGTGTTCGAGTTGCTGGGAAATTTCTGGGATTTTTGGTTGATCAGAGAGGGATTGAGGCAAATCCCGACAAAATTCAGGCTATTATGAATATGTCTTCGCCGTCCAAAGTCAAAGAAGTTCAGAGGTTGACGGGCTGTTTGGCTGCTCTTGGACGGTTTCTCTCAAAATCAGGAGACAAATGTCACCATTTCTTTGCTACTATCAAAAAGAATGCCAAGTTTGAGTGGTCGGAAGAACTGAGTTGGCCTTCAGCAAGTCAAAGACCATCTTCGGCAGCTGCCTAGGTTGATCAGTCCGGCCGAAGGTGAAAAGTTGTATGTATACCTGGCTGTATCACCTTCGCAGTCAGTGCAGTCCTCTTGGCTGAAAGAGACGCGGTGCAAATACCCTCTATTTTGTGAGCCATGTGCTGAAAGATGCTGAGAACAGATATTCCACCATCGAGAAATTCGGCCTGGCTTGTGATGGCAGCCGAAGTTAAGACCTTACTTCTTAGCTCACAGCATCCTTGTATATAGATCAGCCACTTAGGCAAGTGTTGCATAAGATGGATGCCTCTGGCCGAATGTTAAAATGGGTGTTGAGCTGAATATGTTTGATTTAACATTTGAGCCTAGAAAGGCAATCAAGGGCCAAGCTTTGGCTGATTTCATCGTAGAGCTTACTCGGCCTACGATAGAAAGCGTCCAGGATCCAGCAGCAGGAAGGCGTCATTGGACCCTTATGGTGGACGGATCTTCAACTGCCAACGGATGTGGGGCAGGAATCATTTTTCAATCTCCAGAAGGGGATAAGTTTGAATATGCTATGAAATTCAAGTTCCAGGCGTCCAATAATGAAGCAGAGTATGAAGCTCTCTTAGCCGGCATAAAAATGTGTAAAGCGGCTGGGGCCTTGGAAATCGAA
Source organism: Beta vulgaris subsp. vulgaris (assembly GCF_026745355.1). Classification (NCBI taxonomy): domain Eukaryota; kingdom Viridiplantae; phylum Streptophyta; class Magnoliopsida; order Caryophyllales; family Amaranthaceae; genus Beta; species Beta vulgaris. The sequence goes on along the minus strand of NC_079202.1, from coordinate 31,810,338 downwards.
GCTAAAACTGACTCTCTGCTGGTTGTCAGTCAGGTCAATGGTGAGTTTGAATGCAAGGAAGCGTCCATGAGCAAGTATATGAATTTGGTCAAGGACGAGATCAAGTCTTTAAAGAGGTTCGTCCTAGATCAGGTGCCCAGATCAGAAAACCATCAAGCTGATGCCCTCTAAACTGGCCAGCTCGGCCGAAGGTGACGTTCCTAGAACAGTCTTTTGGGAGGTGAAGGCGGCCAAGAGCATTGAGGCCGGAGAAGTGCTGTTTCTCAGCCGAGATGATGAGTGGATGAGTCCAATCATTGAGTTCAAGAAAACCGGCCGTCTGCCTCTTGATCCCATTAAGGCCAAGTATGTGAGAGCTAGGGACAAGTGGTTTGAATTGTGGAATGAGACCTTATACAAAAAATCCTATAATCGGCCTCTTCTCAAGTGCATCAGCCGAAAGGAAGGTCTGGACGTTTTGAAGGAGTTGCATGAGGGAGCTTGTGCTTCTCACATTGGAGGAAGAGCTTTGGCAGAAAGGGCTCTCAGGACGGGCTATTTTGGCCGTCCTAACACTCCTATATAGAGAGATAGTTGCCAAAAGCATGGTAATATCCATCAAAAGCCGTCCAATTCTTGACGCCCATTCTCTTTCCTCTTCCCTTTGCTAAATGGGGGATGGACATTCTTGGGCCTTTTCTATTGCTGGCGCCAGAAGAAATTTGTAATAGTAGCTGTAGACTACTTTACAAAATGGGTTGAAGCTGAAGCATTAAGGGGCATCACCACCAATGATGTCAAAGGGTTCATCTGGAAGAACTTGATTACAAGGTTTGGCATGCCCCAGTCGATCGTCTTTGATAATGGGCCGCAATTTGAAACACCCAAGCTTCGTCAATGGTTGGCCGACCAAGGAATTAAGCTCACTTTGCAGCAGTAGCTCATCCACAGGCTAATGGGCAAGTGGAGGCTTTAACAAGATCCTTTCGGCCGGAATAAAAAAGAAGTTAGACAATGCAAAGGGGCTTTGGGTAGAAGAATTGCAGCTGGTCTTATGGTCAATTAGGACGACGGCCAAGAATTCCACAGGAGAGACTCCCTTTATGATGGTTTATGGCTCTGAGGCTGTCCTTCCTATTGAAGTTGAGGAACCCACCTTAAGAGTAATGATGTACTCAGAAGATGCTAACTGGGCAGCTCTTAGGACGGCTTTGGACTTAGTTCCTGAAGTCAGGGGCAATGCTCTGCTGAGGATGCAACTATATAAGTTAAGAATGGCAAGAGACTTCAACAAAAGAGTTGCTAGACGTCCATTAAAGATGGGAGATCTCGTCCTAAGAAAAATGGAAGCGGTCGGCCGAGCCAAAGAGTTAGGCAAGCTTACTCCTAACTGGGAAGGACCCTATAAGATAATCGAAGTCGTTCAGAATGGTACCTTTCGTCTTAAAGGATTGGACGGACGTCCTATTCCTAGGACGTGGAATTCTGACACTTTGAAGAAATACTTTGTTTAGAGCACCCAGCTAAATTGTAATCTTTTCCTAATGCATTACAATGAAAAAGTAGAATGTAGACATGTACCTTGACTATCCGTCAAGCAAACTTCATATAATACAATTCTACTTCTCTATGACTTTGTTTTAATTGTTTGCTTAAGTTACATACTAACGTCAAAAGCTAACTAATTTTACAAAGCAAAAAGACAATGCACCTTTCATTAGGAGTTCGGCTGAACATGTTATCATTCTTAAACGGATAAAGCATGTCAGATTTGGCCGGTTGTTTACTTAAAGAGTTAAACATCTCCTGAACAAGGTCGGCTGGAAATAAGACGCCTTAGTAAAGGTATCTTACTGTCCGTCCAAAAGCCACAAAACTTCGAAATAACAACCTTAGTAAAGGAACAAGTTATTTCATGATTCACAGAGATGGACGAGTTTTTTCAAAGAATCAGTTCGTCCAACTATCATTCAGACGAGTTGCTCTCCAAAAAAGCAGCCCGTCGGAATATTAGCTTGGACGAGTTGCTTCTGGCATATACTGCTTGTCCTAGTTATTTAAAAATTATCTTAACTCCTTCTTGAACAGGAAAAAGTTAAAAAAAACTCTTCGTCCAAGAAGGGGGGCATATAGGGGCATAATTTATAAATTAACTAAGTCTTTGTCAAAGGACGAACGGAACCCAGGCTCTGGCCGAGCAAACTTCTATACTTGGAAATTTAAAAATTACAAGTTTGCTTGAGCATCTGGTTATGAACGTCCAGAAAAGAGTTACTAGGTCAGATCAGAATGATTGACGAGATACTTTTACACTTGGCTTTAAAAATAGTATTAGATGAAATCGGCCAAAAGAATTAATTAGACCAGCCAAATATTATGACGAGTTGTTTTTGCACTTGTAATAGATATGAGGTTGTAAGACAATGCGTCAAAAACAGTAAAGCATAGAACAAGGGGGATTGAAAAAGATAGCTCTCATAAATATAAAAAGATGATTACAACCTAAATTCATCTATGTACAAAAAGAGAAAAAGTTACAAGTGGCTCACGGCCAAGATACAACAAAAGAACTAGGCGGCAGGAGGATCATTGTCCTCTTCGTCCTGGGCCTCTGCATCGTCCTCTCCCTCTTCATCCTCAGAGGATTCTTCAAGACGGGAGGTTCTGCTCCAGTTATGGTGGCCCTTATGCAAGGCTTCTTGGAATTCTAGCGACGAGCATATCTGGGGATATCCTCCTCCTCGGCCATCATCTCAAAAGCCTTCACCGCCCATTCCTTTGAGGTATCTATGACGTCGTTCATAGCCACCTTGGCGCCAGCAACGGTCTCTGCAACCTCAGTGCGAAGGGCTTGGTTTTTGACCTTCAGGACGAGGTTCTCCTTGAAGAAATCAGCAGCCATAGTCATGACTGAATTCCTCTCGTCCGTCAGAACACGTTCCAATGAGGCCCGTTCGTCCAAAATCTCCGTCAACCGCAGAAGGTAGACTTTGATCTGAGACTCCAGCTCGGCCGATCGCTTTTCCAGCGCAATCTTGGTCTGCTGATGCAGCACCTCTTGCTGGGCCATAACAAACTGGGCATGATCAGCGCCCCCGTCACGTCCTGACGAGCTTCTTGTTTTCTTTTCTGAGCTCCTTCGCCCAGTCTTCTGTTATCATGCTGCGAGCAAAGAGCTGAAAAAGGAAGAGAGGATATAAGAGTCAGGCCGAATGTTAGAAAAATTGATAAATATCTTAACTTTGGAAATAGAGCGTCCAAAGAAAGCTTACCTCTGCAGCCAGCTGAGACATGTAGCCAACATGCCCTGAAGAGGCTCCCCTTAAACCCTTTATGTAAGGTTCAGGGAAGCATTTGAAGAGCTCCAGCTTGAGCTTCTCCCTTTTGGCCGGGCTCATCCTCGTAAAGGCGGCCGAGGCTTCGTCATCAGAGAGGACGGGAGAGCCGGCTGGAGCCTCCTCAGCTTTGCCCTTTCCCTTATCTGAAAGAGGTGACGGGTCAGTACATTTGATGGGTATTACGACCGTCTGACGGTTGGAGGGACTCATTGGCCGTCCGCCAACGCGCAAGGTCCTAACAAAGTTTGAATAGTAGGACTCACCAGAAGAAAGGGAAGCCGTCTTATAAGCTTCCGGCATCTGTGTTACCAACTTGGCAACCGGCCCGGAAAAAGCTGACCCGTCCACGGAAGTGTCCGGCTTCAGCTCGAAGACATCCAGTTGAGCAAGGGCCTCTGGTTGCTCAGTCGGCTCGGCTGCAGAATAGGGGATCAGGCTCCTCTCCTCAGTAGCCTCACCGGCCGGAGGAGAATCCTCGGCCGGGATGTTAATTACCATCTTTGGAGGAGGCCGAGCAGGTTTCTTCTTTTTGGCTGTGAAGCCTTTGGATTTCTTGGGAGGAGGTACCTCGCCGGCTGGGGCTGACCTCTTCTTTGAGGCCGCCTTTTCCGCCAACGCTTTGGACGTTGGGGCGTTTTTCTAAAAAAAAAAAAAAAAAATGCAAGTTAAGACTCGTTCTGAGATATATTTTTATACATAGGATGAGGGGCAAGCTGAAGCAAAGCGTCCATAATCGCGCAAGACGGTTTCCTCTTCAAAGAGGCAAAACGTCCAAGGTGGATCTTGGACGACTTGCTCTTTCCAGAGGCAAGGCGTCCAAATATCATGCAAGACGGTTTCCTCTTCAAAGAGGCAAAACGTCCAAGGTGGATCTTGGACGACTTGCTCTTTCCAGAGGCAAGGCGTCCAAATATCAAGCAAGACGGTTTCCTCTTCAAAGAGGCAAAACGTCCAAGGTGGATCTTGGACGACTTGCTCTTTCCAGAGGCAAGGCGTCCAAATATCAAGCAAGACGGTTTCCTCTTCAAAGAGGCAAAACGTCAAGGTGGATCTTGGACGACTTGCTCTTTCCAAAGGCAAGGCGTCCAAAAATCACCCAAGACGGTTTGCCCTACGAAGAGGCAAAGCGTCCAAAGATACCTAAGACGGTTTGCGCTTTGAAGAGGCAAAACGTCCTGAGTCAGTAAGGACGGTTTGCCCTCCATAAAAAAAAAAAAAAAAAAAAAAAAAAAAAATTCATATGTACCAGTGTGTCCGCTCTCTTTTCAGCGCCGGACTTGCTGAACTCCTTCCATAAGGAGTCTGTAAACTTGGACGCACTCATGTCGCCTATCCAAGATCTTCGCAACCTTGCCTTGGCTGAATCTGCATAAGAAAGAATGTCAATTTTCTGCACAGGACGAAGAAGTTTTTTTCCTTGAATTTTGGAGATATACCTCTATCAGCGGCCGGCCTCAACCCAGCCGCGACCAAGAAGTCGTCACTATAGAACATCTCCTTGAAAGGGATCCAGTTGGACGGACCTCTAAAGGAGACGTCATTGATAGAATACTCGGAGGTTTCAAAGTATTCCACCAGTTCTTCAGCCGAGCTGTCCTCCAGCTCCAGAAAGGACGCGGTCCGCCCAGTATTGGTGGCGCCCCGGCTGGCATAGTGATAACGTCTGGCCACGGCTTCGTTTGGAGCTTGGACGAATAAAAATTCGCTTTCCAAGCATGCATTTTGGACGTCTTGTCCCAAGACGTCATAAAGCCTTGCCTATTGCAAACGCTCACCCAAGCCCCATTAACAGTTTTGGGAACTTTGGAGACATAGTGTATTTGGGAGAAGGCCGCCATGGATGGCTGGACGCCCTTAAGCTCGCAGACGGCTATGAAGGTTAGAATGTTTTGCCAGGAATTTGGGGCAAGTTGGTTGAGCCCTATATTATAATAATAAAGGATTCTAGTAATAAAGGGATGAAGAGGAAAGCGTAGTCCGGCATCTAAAGCTAGACGGTAAACAGCAAAATGGCCAGCAGGAGCACTAAGTACAGTGTCCTCCCGGCCAGGAAGAACAAACCGGTACCCCGGCATAGGTATAACTGAAGAAAGGTGGTCTAAATGGCGACCTACTCGTCCTAGCCAACCAGACTCGGCCAGAATATATCTAGGGTCAGACAATGGGCCCAGACGCCTCCTAATCTCGGAAGAGGTGGTGGAGGGATCGTCTGAGCCACTGCCAGCAGCAGAAGAGCTCTCGGCCTCATTTGATTCTTCAGAGGCCGTTTTTGGGTTTGACGGGTTAGGCCCGGAGAGCCAAGTCTTTCGGGCTCCTCCTGGTCATGTTCAGGAGAAGAAGTTTGGTTAGTAGGACGAGCACTTTGGTTTCTCGTTCTTCTTCGGCGGAATATCGGGCAGTTGATTCCTCTCTTTCTGAGCTAGAGGCCGGCATGGTAACCCCTCTTCTGATACGAGCCGTCTGCTTGACGCGCGCCAGATTACCCTGCACAGGTAAAGACTGGGTCGTCTGACTTTGCCGTCCATGGCTAAAGAAAAGAATGCATGTCCGGCCGAGATAGGACCAACTCTAGAAGATGCCGGAGAAGTTAGGCCCTCTGTTCTAGGGTTAGCACCAACCCTTGAGCGGCCGGAATAGTTCGAGGAAGAGGACGAATCCATTTTCTTAAAAAATGCTTGAAAATACAAAGAAGGATGAATGAGGGAATACCTGTAAGGAAAAGTTCGGACGGACGTCAGAGATGACTTGAAAGTTCGGACGAGCAAAACAACAATTGCAAGAGCTTGGACGGGAGTTGTTCTTCTCTCTAAAAAGTTCAGTAAAAATTTGCAGAGTCTCTCTCTCTAGAAAATTTCTCAGCAATGTTAAAATGATTTCAGGAGCGACTAAGGCACATATTTATAGAGGGGTGAAAATGACCCCCTCATCCGGTAAAAGTGACCGTTGTTCATAGGAGTTGACCTGTGGAGACCGGCAAAATGGCGCCTCTTTTTTGAAAAAAGAGAAGGGCAGTTCCATGTCGGTTAAAAGAGGAAGATTAACCGTCTTGGCGCCTCGAAGATAATAACTCCCTCTTTTAAGGGGCAAATGTTGTAGCCTAAAAATCAACGGCTCTGGTACTGACACGTGGCCTCATCTGAGCCCTACATGTGGCATATATGCAGGGGAATAAAAGTACAAAAGGGCCTGAAGGTGATAGGCCTAAAAGTACGTTTCTCTGAAGAAAGTGTACTAAAAAGACCTTCTCCTGGCCCCAAAAATTGTACTTAGGTCCAGTAAGCCTGATTTACACCTTTATAGAAAATGAGGTGTACTGACCAATTAACAGCTGCCACGTGTCCCAAACTTTGATTAGCCAATCAGATGCTCCCAAATTAGGGTGACATCAAGGCACAGCAGTCATTCAAACAGTATAAATAGTCCTTGATTTCAGGGTGAAGGGTACGTTTTTCAGGCATAGTACTGTTACTCTGTCATAAATTCTTCTCTCTCTCTCTCTACTTTCTCTCTCTAAAAGTTCCTTTACATCCCTGATATCTGACTTAAGCATTGGAGGGGGAAATACCACCCAAACCTCCAGGGTGGGTCCCTTTTTTGCAGGTTGCTGGTCAGGAGTTTGCTTCGGGATTTGAACCAATCATTGTTGCACAAGTCTCCAGTTCTAAGAACCCATCTTTGGGAGTTGTAATATAAATTGCTAGTTTTACACTACATAACACCTACTCCATGGAATGTAGCTGTTTCCATCGAAAATAATACTTGATAGTGAAGTAATGGAGTTATCAGAGTTTCCCAATTAGTATGTATTAGAATATGGAATCACTTGCTTTTTGGTCATGGTAAATAATTTCTTTAGCTCAAAGCTAATATCAACAACTTTTCCTTCTACTTCCAGACTGAAAAAATCTTAAGTTTTCCAATGAAAAACTTTTCGAACAGATTTTAAGAAAAAAAAAGGAATTTTTAATTTTTGAAATAAATTTTAGAGATCAGCACCTAGTGTGCTCTGATATCATGAAGAATAGACGAAATTTATGTGTTTGGTGTAAAAGGAGGTGCAAATAATTGAGACTCTCAAACCTAGAATGATCTCATTAGCATCTTTTATACCAGGGAGGCTTACAATCATCTAATGACACCTCACTTAGGAACAAAATACATGACTAGCAAGCTGACAGAATAACGGGTAAAACAAAAAAAATGCAAGCTGTAACTACAGCCTAAATACAGACAAATGTTAAATAAGAATATCATCAGTATATCACTTCTCATATACTTCTGTAGTCCCTAATTACTTTTTTTTTCAAACAAAAAAGTACATGTACTAGTACTTAGTCTAATAGAGGTTCCCTTTTTTAAAAAAAAGAAAAAGAAGATATATATAATAATCAAAATTTAAATATTGCAGTTTAGGTCCCCTCAAAAAAAAAGTCTTGCGGTTTAGAAGTAATATCTCAACTTTAATTATTAGGGTTGATGATATGGAAATAGTACTTTAGAAGCCTTTATCTTATATTTGTATCTATACTAATATATTAAAAGCGTGTTTGACAACGTATACACGCCACGTGTCACCTTTCTTACTCTACTCAAATTGACTAATGCATGTGTACATATGCCATGTCAACTAACAAAAGTAAATTGGCTTGCGAAAATATTTCAACCTGTAACATCTTGCTATTATACATAACACAGTAACCATCTTAACCAGTTTTTAGTCATGGTTTAAATGTCCACATTATTATATTTGCACCTTTTAAATATTGAGTTTTTTTCATAATATTTTAATGAAAAAATTACATATCAAGTTCAAGAAAAATATTGCACCCGGGGCAACACTCAGGCTCAAATACTAGTATATATATCAAAAAGATGTTCGTTTATGATTTTATTTAAAAATATTAACAATGTGTAGCTACTAGGAATCAACACACGACCTTTGAAATGAAATGTGAGAGTTTCACCGTCAATTCACTACAATTTCGATATTTAATGTTTCAAAGTAAATCATAATAATGCCTCCGTCCTCTATTAGTTTACCCACTTTGACTTATAACACTATTCATCTTTATTACTTTGACCATCATTTGTACTTTATATGTAAGGAAGATATAATCATGTGTGATATTGTTTGATTCATCTCAATATGTAGTTTTGAAATATTAAATTTTTATAATTTTTACAAATACATAATAAGAAACATCATTACTCAAAGTTTTACATCGATAAATGTGAAATGTCAAAAGGGGTAAACTAATAAAGGACGGAAGGAGTAGTTATATGGAACTATAAAGACATAGACAAATTTTTTGATCTCTAACATATTTATTAAGGTAATAACATTATTTTACCTAATTCCACTGACATTGTTATTTTTATACCAAATTTCTTGGAAGTATTTTTAGATAACTTATCATGCCATAACATCCATTTTTCAATTTTATACTAGACATAAGATTGTAAAAAGGCTAACAAAATCATTATAAAACTTATGAATGATATCGATAATATATTTGATATTTGTAACTAACTCGGGGGAATCGTCCGGTCCAAAAGTACTAGCTAGTTATAAATTTATTGGTGGCAAGCTTTGTTAAACCATTTTACTACTATAGGAATAGAATTGTATGGATCCAATACCCGACCCAGATTCGGTTGAACTTGATATAAGGGTCTGGCTCTAGAATTTTGAGATCCATTGGATTTGGGTCTGATAGATTGAGACGTACATCATACCCATACCCGTCCCATAGACATATACATAATAATACAAAATATATATGAAAAGAGCAATAAAACTATTTATCCTAATATACGAAGTTTTGGTTTGTACACAGACATAGAGTGAAGTGACTCTAGTCCTCAATCGCTCAACATCTCACTTTATCTAGTATCGAGCCGCACTCAACTCAACTAGTTGTGGATATTTAATTTGCAATGTTTTGTAGAAGAATCAAACTATTATTTTTATCTTTTATCAATTTATTAACTAAAAGAACAGATGTGAAAATTTGCAAGTTAAATAAAAATGAAAACACATAATAATATTAAGACCCACTTTGACCTGTTCTAGACCAAGGACCCGCCAAGCCCATTTAATGTAGGTAAGGATCCGAATTTTTTAGATCCCGTGGGTTTGGGGCCAATATGAGTCCTAAACCAAAATTTACGGGTGTGGGTCTAACAGGTTATGCAGGTTTTGGTGGTAAATGATGTAGGTTGGCAAATTCTAGTTTAATAATCAAGAAACTTAATAAAAAAAAGGCTTTAGTTAACTATGTAATTATATCTTTTTATTTCACTATTCATCGTGGGTGTTTTATATTTACAGAAATTATTCTTTCAGTTTATCCTTACCGAAGTGTCCTTTTTAGGGATATATTTAGTTTTTTTTACCAAAGTTAGAATATAGTTTTCCTAGTTAATATTGAAGACTTTTTTTTTTAGAAAAAATCTATAATTTGAAAGAGATCTAGTCATTGTTTACCCGAAGTGAAAGGGACATAAAACTGACTACAATTACCAACCTAAAGTGAAACAAAACTTGATCTCCCAACCTCTCTCTTTAATTTTCCAGTAAAAATGTGAAATTGCTAAACATGTGGCATAAATTCCACAAACCCTTTTTGTCCAGTAAAATTGCTTCTACAATGAATACTTTATTAGATATCATTATTTACTCCCACAACATAACAATCTCAGTTGTTCTATAATTAAGTTACATTCATAGAATCATTCGACACTATAGTATCTTTTTTTTCCTCCAAAAGAAAAAACCACACAGGAAAGAAGGATTAAGGGGTTGATAATGTTACCTGTTTCTCAACGTTGTGATGTTGTTAATCTTCCATTCCCTAAAACCTCCTCCAATTATCCTATTTTATCACAATGTGCAAAAGGGATTATGAACTTTCAACTCAAAAAGAGGTAACTAGGTGTCTTAGATCATGTTTTCACTTTTTCTTTTCATCGTGAATTTATGTATTGTTATGTTTGATACGCATATATGAAAGTGGGATAAAGGATTTGATTTTTGAAATATGGTAGTTTGATGGTCGATAAAATTTATTTACACTTTACTTTTGCATAGAATGAATAGATACATTGTTATGATTGATATATGCGGAAAGTGTGATACAGAATGCAATTTCCTTTTAGTATGATAGTTTGATGGTTGAGAGAATTGATTTAGAATTTACTTTTACCTATTACAACTTGATGTAATATTATGTCTCGTTTATACGGAAATGAGACAAGATAGTTTTTTTGTATAGTATTTCTGTAGTCAAGAGAATTGATTCAAGATTTTGTTTTCAATTAGAATGGATTATGTTTGAAAGACATAATGTCACTCTCATAAATTTATGATTTTCCCATTAAACATATTAACAATTTAATAACAATTAAGATTTCCAAAATTTAAATTATTCATAAATTACATGACATAGATAGATAATTTTGATTGTCGTATGAATATGAATTTGTTCATCACTCTATCTATAGCTAGAAAAAAGAAAACAGTTTAAAATAAAAAGTAAATACTATTTTATTTGTTAGAGCAATTAAACGCAGTGACATAGATGAATATGAGAAGTAGTTGAAGAGTTAAAGCACCAACGTCATAATGTAGGTAAGGATTCGAATTTTTTCAGACCCCTAATAATATTAAAACGCCCACTATAACCTATTCTAGACCATGGACCCGCCAATCCAAATTTATTGTAGGTAAATATCCAAATTTTTCAGACCCCGTGGGTTTGGGGCCAATCTAAGTCCTAAACAAAAATTTATGGGTGTGGGTCTAACAGGTTATGCAAGTTTTGGTTGTAAATTGGTTAGCCAGTTCAAGTTGAATAATCAAGAAACTTAATAAAAAAGGCTTTAGTTAACTATGTAATTAATTAAGTCCTTTTATTTCACTATTCATCTTGGGTGTTTTATATTTACATAAATATTCTTTCACTTTATACTTACTGAAGTGTCCTTTTTAGGGATATATTTGGTTTTTTTTTTCTACCAAAGTTAGTATACAATTTTTTGAATTAATATTAAAGACTTTTTTTAGAAAAATATATAATTTGGAAGAGATCTAGTCAGTGTTTTTCCGAAGTGAAAGGGACATAAAACTGACTACAATTACCAATCTAAAGTAAAACAAAACTTGATCTCCCAACCTCTCTCTTTAATTTTCCAGTAAAAATGTGAAATTGCTAAACATGTGGCATAAATTTCAAAAATCCATTTTGTCCAGTAAAATTGCTTCTACAATGAATACTTTATTAGGTATCATTATTTACTCCCACAACATAACAATCTCAGTTGCCCTATAATTAAGTTACTACACTAGAGTATTTTTTTTCCTCCAAAAGAAAAAACCACATAGGGAAGAAGAATTAAGGGGTTGATAATGTTACCAGTTTCTCAACGTTGTGATGTTGTTAATCTTCCATTCCCTAAAACCTTCTCCAATTATCCTATTTTATCCCAATGTGCAAAAGGAATTTTGAATTTTCAACTCAAAAAGAGGTAATTAGGTGTCTTAGATCATGTTTTCACTTTTTCTTTGCGTTGTCAATTAATGTATTGGTATGTTTGATACACATATATGAAAGTGGGATAATCGATTTGATTTTAAAAATGTGGTAGTTTGATGGTCGATAAAATTAATTTAGACTTTGCTTTTTGCATAAAATGAAGAGATGCATTGTTATGAGTGATATATGCGGAATTGTGATAGAGAATGCGATTTCTTTTAAGTATGGTAGGTTGATTGTTTTGATTTAGAATTTACTTTTACCTATTACAACTTGGTGTATTATTATGTCTGATTTTTACGCAAACGAGACAAGATTGTTTTTATATATAGTCTTTCTATAGTCAAGAGAATTGATTCAAGATTTTGTTTTCAATTCGAATAAATTGTGTATGAAAGACATAATGTCACTCTCATAAATTTATGATTTTTTCATTGAACATACAAATAATTCAATAACAATTAATATTTTCAAAATTTAAATTCTTGATAAATTGGATGACATTGATAGATAATTTTGATTATCATATAAATATGAAGTTGTAATCACTCGATCTAGAAAAAAAGAAAAGAGTTAAAAATAAAAGGTAAATAGTATTTTGTTTTGTTAGAGCAATTAAGCATAGTGACATAGACGAATATGAGAGTAGTTGAATAGTTGAAGCAGCAATGGCATAATAAAAGAAAGGAATGATGGTAGCTGAAAGGTGGGCAGTTGCCACGTGCATACCCAAATAAATGGGCCGTTAATAACGTGAAGGCATCCTGCGCCTCAAACCAAACCAACCCCCTTCTTAAATCTTCCCCCCCTTCTTCTTATATGTATAGTTATGGTACTTTTAACTTCATATCAAATCAAAAGTTTGAATCTTTTTTCCAATAAATTTTGGTATACCACATTATCATAGTATGATCTTTATAGTTTGATCCAAGAACACAAAGTTAAAAGTACCCAGATGCCAATTCAGAACAATTTTTAGTTTTCCAGTTAAGGTTTGTTGTTACTCAATTCTCTCTTTAGTAATTAGTATAACTATTCAAATTACTTGATTATTTTTTATATTTTGTTTGGTTGGTTTCTGGTAGTGTGCAGTTGAGCTAACATAGTGTAGAATAGTGTGAATGTCATTTTTGGAATATTTGTTTTGGTTGGGTAAACATACTAGAAAATGTGACTGGTTTTGGTAGCTGGCTTTGGTTGACTGACTGCCTTCTTACTAAACTTTATGTGTGTAGTCCAAATTGGACAATATTTGCTGGTTTTCTTTATATTTGTTTGATTGTTGACACTTGATTCTCTCTTGACTTGTTTCATTCTTACCATTCATGATTCTGTTCAAATCACTGATTTGAATATTGCTTTCTTACAAGCACTTCTACTATTAATTTAGCTGGTATGCAGTTTTTTTGACCCCTTGTTTAGTTGTTATTTTCATTGTTTGTGATTAAAAATTGTTAGTTGCCCAGTTTGAGTAATTGGTTATTATTATTTAATTACCCAGTTTAGTTGTTCTTTAGATGAGTTATTGTCATTTCTGTAGCGAATTGTGCAGCAGAATTTATGTGTGCAATGGAGAGAAGTAAGAAAGAATCGAATAATTGTTTGTGATAGTTGTTTATATGTGTCGTAGCTCACTTCAATTAGTTTAGCAGTTTTCTTTTTTAACAGTAAAAAGAAGTAACCCAGGATCCAGGAAATTACTGCGATTGGTTATTGAATTGTCTGTGATAACCGGAAAATATTGTCTGTAGTGGATGCCAATCCTGAAATTTGATGTTGTAAGCATGGTGATTAGTAATTGATGAGAGAGTTGTGTTTCTTTTTATTGGTGTGGTAAACAGATATAGGCGCAGTGGCCTAATTTTTGGGCAATACCAAGGGCGCGTCGGTGTTTTAACCAAGGAAGATCCTAAGATGGCTACTACAGTGAGAAATATTGAATACATGAATGGAACAACTCTACTGAGGAATTCTTCTACATTGTCAATAGTTGATGACTTCTGTTATGCCCTTGGAGGAAAAAGACCAATCCATAGTGTATTAATTGCAAACAATGGAATGGCAGCTGTCAAATTTATACGAAGTGTTCGGACATGGGCTTACGAGACCTTTGGAAATGAGAAAGCTATATTATTAGTGGCCATGGCTACTCCCGAGGACATGAGAATCAACGCAGAGCATATTAGAATGGCTGACCAGTTTGTTGAAGTCCCTGGAGGGACTAACAACAATAACTATGCCAATGTGCAGCTCATAGTTGAGGTGCAGTTTTTTTTATTGTTGCAGCATTGTCTTCCAATTCAATTATGAAAAAGCTTATCTTCATAATTCTAAAACTTATTTAAATATTTGAAAATTAGGTAATGAAGGTAAAGTTTTGTGGATAGGAATTAATTTTTTAATTTTTTGTTTTTCTTTTAGATGGCGGAAATCACACATGTTGATGCAGTTTGGCCTGGTTGGGGACATGCGTCGGAGATCCCTGAGTTACCAGATGCACTAACTGCAAAGGGAATTGTATTTTTAGGCCCCCCTGCTATATCTATGGCTGCTCTTGGAGATAAAATTGGTTCGTCATTGATTGCTCAAGCTGCAGATGTTCCAACTCTTCCATGGAGTGGTTCTCATGTAAGCATCACTTTCTTGGAGTTACAAAGTTTTCCGATTGATTGGAGTTTCCTGATCATTTGTATATATCTCTATCCTTTAGGTAAAAGTTCCTGCTGAGAGTTGCCTAGATACAATTCCTGATGATGTATACAAGGCAGCCTGTGTTTTTACCACAGAGGAAGCAATTGCTAGCTGTCAAGTTGTCGGTTATCCAGCTATGATTAAGGCTTCTTGGGGTGGTGGAGGGAAAGGAATAAGAAAGGTGAGTTAGTTCTTGGGATGATGTCTGTTATCCATCATTGAATTTTTGCTCTTCCAACTTTCTGGAAAGGATTTCTATCTGGACATAGATTATGGACGAATGCTTGGAAGTAATGCATATACAACCACCATCCTTCCACCAAATTTTCATTATGCTTTATGAGTTTTGCGCTTTTCAGGTTCACAATGATGATGAAGTAAGGGCGTTATTCAAGCAAGTGCAGGGTGAAGTTCCTGGATCACCCATATTTATTATGAAGGTGGCTTCACAGGTTAGACTTTCTACAACATCGACACAATAATGGAATAAGCTTGTATGAAGATGACTTAAAGTATCGTCTTTATAAGGTATTATTTATGTTTTGCAGAGTCGACACTTAGAAGTACAGTTACTGTGCGATCAATATGGCAATGTTGCAGCGTTGCATAGCCGTGATTGCAGTGTTCAAAGGCGGCACCAGAAGGTGGGTACCTAGTTGAAAATTTTGTTTTATTTCCTTCAGTTTTAGTATGTCCTGGGTCTAACATATGCTTCTCAAAGGGACTTATTTTATGATTTTTTTGTAAGCAACATATGTCTTATGGGTTGTTAGGCAAACATGATATTGAATGGTTCTATCTCAATTGATCAGATTATTGAAGAGGGGCCAATAACTGTAGCTTCACCAGAAACAGTGAAGAAACTCGAGCAGGCAGCTAGAAGGTTGGCCAAATGTGTAAATTATGTTGGAGCAGCAACTGTTGAATATTTGTACAGCATGGAAACTGGCGAGTATTATTTCCTTGAGCTGAATCCTCGGCTACAGGTATAGAGCACCCTGACCTTCTCTTAGTAGCCAGGATGTACTCACTTGCACTTATTATGAAATTGAGATCATGAATCAGGAAAGAAAATGTAGGGATAATGCAGACTCCTGTATTTCAACCTAATTTCCTCTGGAGTTGAGCAATCTCCCAGCAATGTCCTGATTGCATGCCTTGCTTTAAATGTTTTGTTTTATTTTTTCCCGACAGATCATCATGTATGTTTATTCCCATCTTTCAAGTAACGTCAACCATGCCTTTTGAAGTTATATTTTGCTGCACGCCTGCACCTGCTCATTCAAAATCTCATTCTTTTTAAATAAATTATGCATCTTGCACTCTTTTTTTTCTATCCATTGTTATCTGAAGATAAATATTGGATATAATGTGCCACATTCTAAATTATCTTTCTTGCATATGCTAATGCAGGTGGAGCATCCTGTTACTGAGTGGATTGCTGAAATAAATATTCCAGCTGCTCAGGTTGCAGTTGGCATGGGTATCCCTCTTTGGAAAATTCCTGGTAAATGACTGGCTCCCTTTCTAATATATATTTTTTGTACTCCATTGTTCCCGTTTGTGAGATGTCCTGTTTGTGCAATTTCAAAATAGAAATTAGGCGATTTTATGGTAAGGAACATGGTGGGGGTTATGATGCTTGGAGAAAAACATCAGTTGTGGCTACTCCTTTTGATTTTGATAAGGCACAGTCTGTGAAACCAAAGGGTCACTGTATTGCCGTACGTGTGACAAGTGAGGACCCAGATGATGGGTTCAAGCCTACTAGTGGAAAAGTACAGGTTAGACTATCCCAGTTTTTTTTATTTTACTTTCTGAATTGGTTGTTTTGCAATTGTTGTGGAGATATTGATTTCATGGGTGTCTTGTGTAGGAGCTGAGTTTCAAAAGTAAACCAAATGTGTGGGCCTACTTCTCTGTTAAGGTATTTCCTTAATTTCTCAAATTTCCACGTCATCCATTTAATTAATTCACTTATGAGCTTCATGATGATACAAGTTTTCAATTGCAGTCTGGTGGAGGCATCCATGAGTTCTCAGATTCTCAATTTGGTAAGTCAAAGGTGGAACACACAAAATGAGTTTTGAATCTTTGCTTCAGTATGATAACTTGAAGCTGTATGATAATCTGAACATGATAGTAAACTTACTATTACTGCTGCTTTTTAGCAGTGATAAGCTTTAATTAAGGAAAATGATATATGGAGTGCTAAGGGTTCTATTTTGATAGTAAACTTTATTATACTTAATTAAGGCTAAAACTAACTAACTCCTTTTTCAGGCCATGTTTTTGCATTTGGTGAATCTAGAGGCACGGCTATAGCAAATATGGTTCTTGGTCTAAAAGAAATCCAAATTCGTGGTGAAATTCGTACTAATGTTGATTACACCATCGATCTTCTAAATGTAAGCTTGTTACTTGGGATTTATTTCCCGCCTTTCCAGATTCTGCTATTCTTCCATTAAAGTCACCCGACACTAATATTTTTTGGTTCCACCAGTCTTCAGATTACAGAGATAATAAAATTCATACAGGTTGGTTGGATAGCAGAATAGCAATGAGGGTCAGAGCTGAAAGGCCACCCTGGTACATATCCGTTGTGGGAGGAGCGCTTTATGTATGTACAACTTATTTTAAGATTATTTCTTCCAAAAGCTTCCTGTCATATTCATCTTTCTTTTTGATGTATTTGTTAAATTACACTTCCCTTACCTGCTGTTTATCTCCAGAAAGCAGCTGCTAGTAGTGCAGCTACTGTTTCAGAATATATTGGCTATCTTGAGAAGGGTCAAATCCCTCCAAAGGTATGTAAAACACCAGAGCATCCTGAGATTTACTGTATCAATATTAATTGTTTGTTTCATTTATTCACATTAATTTTTTATGGTGATTGCAGCATATATCACTTGTCCACTCCAAAGTTTCTTTAAATATTGAGGGGAGCAAGTACACCGTATGTTTGATTCTATTCTGCTTCATGAATAATTTCTGCTTTAATTGATGTACTATTTAAACACTTCAAAGTACATTTCTAACAGTCACCATAACATGGTTGCTGCTTCCCAGATTGAATTGGTGAAGGGCGGTCCTGGAAGTTACAGACTGAGAATGAATGAGTCAGAAATTGAGGCAGAAATACATACATTGAGAGATGGAGGTCTATTGATGCAGGTAATAGCTGTTTTATTGATTTATTAATACTGTATAGAGTAAATGGTATTCATAATCATAACATAAAATTAAGACCCTGGATTCAAAGAGCATTGACAACCTGCTGTCAACTACAAAAAAAAAAGCAGATAATAGTTTACTAAGAGTGTGGTACATGAGTTTAAACCAATCATAATGTTACCCAAAAGTAATATCCATGTTATAGAGAGGCCAAATATTTGTAGTTCCTTAGATTTTTAAAATACTTAAACATGAAATGGACACTTTCTCTGAGAAAGCTTTTCTTTATGCATTCTTGATGTTTAAGAATGTAGATAATCATGTTAACTGCCTATTGCAATATCCCTATCCTATTGCCCAGCGAGTGCGATAGGTTGTTTCATCAACAATAAATCCTGTGCTTTCCAAAGGGACAGTTGCTGATCAGTTTGGTTTGCTAACTTCAAATTTCTTGATTTCGATCATTAGTAATTGAACTATATCGTATTTCAAAATATGATGCAGTTGGACGGAAATAGTCACGTGATATATGCTGAGGAAGAAGCAGCAGGAACTCGGCTTCTTATTGATGGAAGAACTTGTTTGCTTCAGGTATTGTCTTGTATTTTATTTGCATAATACTATCTCTGAATTTTTTCAGTTGCATTATTTGGTTTTTCACATACTCCATCATCCTTCTTTGGATATTAATATCTCTAACTGCGTAGAAATAAATATCATAAGAATTTGATATTTGGAATCCTCATATTGAGATGAATCTAACAAGATCCCACTTTACTAAGTTTTTTCTTATATAATGGTAAATTACTTCTAAGTTGGTTGATGAATAGTGCCCAAATTGAAATGGTGCAACTAAAAAAATGAGGAAGTAGTTGAAACTTTTATAATGCCTAGCCTGGTATAAACATTCTACTTTTCTGTATCTAGAACGATCACGATCCTTCAAAGCTAATCGCGGAGACACCATGTAAGCTGATGCGATATTTGGTACCAGATAATAGTCACATTGATGCAGATACACCGTATGCTGAAGTTGAGGTTATGAAGATGTGTATGCCTTTGCTTTCTCCTGCATCTGGCATAATACAGTTTAAGATGTCTGAAGGTCAAGCGATGCA
The DNA here is from genome assembly GCF_026745355.1 of Beta vulgaris subsp. vulgaris. Taxonomy (NCBI): domain Eukaryota; kingdom Viridiplantae; phylum Streptophyta; class Magnoliopsida; order Caryophyllales; family Amaranthaceae; genus Beta; species Beta vulgaris. The sequence goes on along the minus strand of NC_079202.1, from coordinate 31,791,504 downwards.
GGTAAGCGTCATTTGACTTATAAGAATGTTAAATTAAGCACTAATGTTCAATATTGATTCAATATTAGTGCTTGCTGTGTAGGCTGGTCAGCTTATAGCAAGATTAGAGTTGGATGATCCTTCTGCTGTAAGGAAAGCTGAACCATTCCGTGGTAGCTTTCCTATCTTGGGATTACCAACTGCAATTTCAGGCAAAATTCATCAGAGGTGCGCCGCAAGTTTAAATGCAGCTCGGATGATTCTTGCGGGTTATGAACACAACATAAACGAGGTACGTATTCTGGTCATGATTAACTGTCCCTGAACATCTATATAGTTGCATTGCTGGTGATGTCTCTAAATACAGTAATTATTTTATGGGCTAGCCTCTGAAGGGACTGAAGCAGAATATGCGTTGTCTAATGGAGCTGGAGCACCTAGATTTTGCTCCCTTACTAGGAAGCTTTCTTACAAATGAGATTCTTGTTTTCTCAGGTAGTACAGAGTTTGCTGATCTGCCTCGATAGTCCTGAACTTCCTTTCCTGCAATGGCAAGAATGCCTGTCTGTCCTAGCAACACGGCTTCCCAAAGATCTGAGAAATGAAGTATGTTTCTACATTCTACCATGCTGATCATGTTTGAACATCTGTAGTCTGTAGTCTTCTTTTTTTGGCTGTCTATTGCTCATAATATTGACCCATCTTTTCCTTGTGCTTGGATTTCAGTTGGAATCAAAATATAGAGATTTTGAAGGAATTACCAATTCCCAGAACATTGAATTTCCTGCTAAGTTGCTGAAAAGTGTTCTTGAGGTCAGTGCCTGACTTTTCTACCAATTACCATTCTGTAAATAATCATATCGTTGGAGTTACTCGTGTTCATAATATGTTTGTTTTTCGCAGGCCCATTTAAGGTCATGCCCTGAAAAAGAGAGAGGAGCTCAAGAGAGGCTGATTGAGCCTCTAATGAGTCTTGCAAAGTCTTACGAGGGCGGGAGAGAGAGTCATGCCCGTGTTATTGTTCAGTCTCTTTTTGAAGAGTATTTGTCTGCTGAAGAATTGTTCAATGACAATATCCAGGTTTGTTCTTCTATGCAGTACAATCATTTTTTTGATTGCATTATGGTTTCACAGGGGCTTTGTGCTACATTCTGTGATCTGTTTATCTAGCTTTTGAAACTTGTCCCCTATTAGTAATTGCTTATTTTACAAACTGTTGACCAATAATCTGTGGACTTCACATGCACTGAAGAAACAGTAGAGATTCATCCAGTGTCCCTTCAGAATTACAGTCCCATATTGCATATGATCGTATGTTGTTGACTTGTAGTAATGTTTGTACATTGCAGCCAGCTTTAGTAGCTAGTCTAGCTTTGGACCAGAAGAGTCTGTTTATATTAATGGTCTATGATCCTGCCAAATACTCTATTAGTTTATAAATCTGATGTTATTCCATCCAGGCTGATGTGATTGAACGTCTCCGCCTTCAGTATAACAAGGATCTGTTAAAGGTTGTGGACATCGTACTATCACATCAGGTATGCCAAATGCTTCATAAAAAGTGACATAAGATTCTGACTTGATCGATTTTTCTTCCCTTATCTCATCCAGGCTTGTTTCTGTAATTTTTATGGCTTTCAGGGTGTTAAGAACAAAAACAAATTGATCCTACGGCTCATGGAACAACTGGTTTACCCAAATCCTGCTGCATACAGGGAGAAACTTATTCGTTTCTCACAATTGAACCACACGATGTACTCTGAGGTCGGTGATTCTCTGACTTATGCTTATCTCAGTATACAGCGGGATTTCAAGCTGTATGCTACTGTGGACTGTGGTAGTTGAAGTCTGATGAAACTGACTTATAATACTCCAATAATTGCAGTTGGCACTCAAAGCTAGTCAATTACTTGAACAAACCAAATTGAGTGAGCTTCGTTCAAACATTGCTAGAAACCTTTCCGAGTTAGAAATGTTTACAGAGGAAGGTGAAAATATGGATACCCCAAAAAGAAAAAGTGCTATTAATGAACGTATGGAGGCTCTTGTGAGTACGCCACTGGCTGTTGAAGATGCCCTTGTAGGCTTGTTTGATCACAGTGATCACACACTACAGAGGCGGGTTGTCGAGACCTATGTCCGGAGGCTTTATCAGGTAAATATATACTTCACATGTTAAGCCTTTACTGTTATTTAAACAGTTTCACATTATATTACTCCTTTTTATGCCTCGTTTTGCAATCTCTTTTTTTCAGCCTTATCTTGTCAAGGGAAGTGTCAGGATGCAGTGGCACAGATCTGGTCTCATTGCTTCTTGGGAGTTCATGGAGGACCACATTGAAACCGCGAATGTCTCTGATGATCTGTCCTCTAACAAAGCCCTTGCTGAGAAACACAGTGAGAGAAAGTGGGGGGCCATGGTCGTTATTAAATCTCTTCAGTTTCTGCCAACAGTGATTACTGCTGCATTGAGAGAAACAATTCATGACTCCGATGATACAATTTCCAGTGGCTCTCTAGAACCGGTTAGCCATGGGAACATGTTTCATATCTCACTAGTGGGGGTGAATAACCAAATGAGCTTGTTGCAGGATAGGTATTAAAACTCTAGTATGATACTATTGGCTTCAGAAACTCTTCTTATGTTAACAATGCACCATGCTTCAATTTTGTCATCTGTGCTGTGCTTGAATCTTTTTTTTTGCACCTGATGGAATGTGTCCCAGATTCAGTCTTCAATGGGTTTGTTGTGCTTCTGTGGTTTACAGAGTGGAATTGTATGTACAAAAATATTTATCATATTTTAATAGCTTATCATCTGTTTTTTCTTAATGTGCAGTGGTGATGAAGATCAGGCTCAGGAGAGAATAGATAAGTTGGCCAAAATTCTGAGAGAGCAAGAAGTGAGTTCAGGTCTTCGTGCTGTTGGTGTTGGAGTCATTAGTTGCATCATACAGAGAGATGAAGGCCGAACCCCTATGAGGCATTCATTCTACTGGTCAGAAGAAAAACGTTACTACAGTGAGGAGCCTTTACTACGTCATTTGGAACCTCCTCTATCTATGTATTTGGAACTGGTACGAGGCTCTTAACTTTGTTTTTTCTTCTGCTTGGTTTTGTTCCTCTCTTTTAATGCGGTTTAGGTCTAACCAGTTTCCAAAATGTTTATAGAGCACCTAAATAATATAATGTGCAGTCCTGAACTGACGGCCTCTAATTTTTTTATTTTTTTTTAATTAGGACAAGCTGAAGGGCTATGAAAATATTAAATATACACCTTCTCGGGATCGCCAATGGCACCTGTATACTGTCATGGACAAGCCATCCATTCAGAGGATGTTTTTGAGAACACTTGTGAGACAGCCCATCTCTGAGTTCACAGGGGTCGAACTAAAAACTCTTCGAACACAAAGACCCATCTCTTTTACTTCAAGAAGCATATTAAGGTCCTTAACAGCTGCAATGGAAGAACTGGAACTTAATGCGCACAGTGCTACTTTGAAACCTGATCACGCTCATATGTACCTGTACATTGTAAGAGAGCAACAAATACCTGATCTTGTGCCATATCACAGGTATTTATAGCTCCATACCTCCTTGTTGGTTATTTTTCAACTTTTTGTTAAAAGGGGAGTTATTTTTACCAATTGTTTACAGGGAGGTGAACATAGGTGACCAACAAGAAGAGGCAGCTGTTCAGATCCTTTTGGAAGAGCTTGCGCGTGAAATCCACAGTTTTTCTGGAGTAAGAATGCATCGATTAAATGTTTGTGAGTGGGAAGTGAAGCTTTGGATGTCATCCTCAGGGAAAGCCAATGGTTCTTGGAGAATCGCAGTTACTAATATGACTGGTCATACCTGCAGCGTACATGTAAGTTTGAATTTGAACATCTCTTTTTAGAAACCTCGTCCACGATATAGATATAGTTTTTACCATCAGTATCAGGCTAGATTTTCATGACACGTTGATGGAATTGCTAGTTGCTTGGTGGAAGCAAGTTTAGAATTCAGAGCATAAGTCCATGGAAATTTCATACTAGTGTTTGTAAAAGTTTAGAATGAAAAAATCATCTACTTTGAATTGCGATGAATTGCACACTTGGAATCTGTTGAATTTGTCAAATGTAAAAGCCGCATCTGAAGATGCTTTAGAGATTGTACAATATATAATCTCTTCGCTTTAGCCTTCCAGCCTACTCTCAACTCTCAGTAGATGAACTCAGGGGCTAATTATGCATCAAGATGTATAACCTGCAAAGATGACATTCAATGCTTTCTTTGAATCTGCAAATGCATAATGTTATTGTAATTGTGCTTTATATTAATTAAAAGTCAATGTAACCAGTTCTTTTTCAGAATATCTATTACATGGTTTGGATGCATAGATTCGAATACCATAGTAACATATGTTTCGAGTCCAGTTAGTACTGATTACTATATTGGTGCTAAATTGATCGAGGAAGATAAAATTATTTCTTCCATTTTCTTTATCTATCTTTTACATGAATAAATTTTGCGTTTGATAAATTTATAACATGACTGATATACAGGTTTACCGTGAATTGGAGGATAACTGCCTGCATGAAATGGTTTACCATTCGGTATCTGTTCACGGCCCCCTTCATGGGATACCTGTGAATGCACCATATCAACCACTAGGGGTCCTTGCTCGTAAGCGACTTCAGGCCATGAAAAGCAGCACAACCTACTGCTACGATTTCCCATTGGTAGGGAGTTTTAAATTTACACTTTCCCCTGTCCCCACTTCCCTCCCCCTCTGCTCCACCTAAAACCTGTTCTTGCGTATTGTATCCAATCTATTTCCATTGAATATGCAAGGGTCTCCTATGGTTTTTAAGCATCATATCTTCACATTCTAGTGAGTAGTGACCAAGTTGCCTTGGCTTGTGGCAGCCTGGCAGGACTTATTTATTTTCCCTTAGAGGTCAATGGATTTACCTTATTTGTGTTGCTGTTTTCAGGCTTTCTTGGCTGCCCTGGAGCAATCATGGGCATCTCAGGCTCCAGATGTGAAGAAACCGTTTGACAAAGTACTTCTACAAGTAACAGAGCTGGTGTTTGCTGATCCAAAAGGTGCCTGGGGTACTCCACTCGTCCCAATAAACCGCAGCCCTGGTCTAAATGATGTTGGTATGGTAGCCTGGTCAATGGAAATGTCAACTCCCGAGTTCCCTGATGGAAGGACAATATTAGTCGTAGCAAATGATGTCACCTTCAAGGCTGGATCTTTTGGACCAAGAGAAGATGCTTTCTTCCTTGCAGTTACAGATCTTGCCTGTGCCAAGAAACTTCCTCTGATTTATTTGGCTGCTAATTCAGGGGCTCGACTTGGTGTTGCTGAAGAAGTAAAAGCCTGCTTTAAAGTTGGGTGGTCCGACGAGTCAAACCCTGAGCGTGGTTTCCAGTATGTGTACTTAACTCCTGAAGATTACGGCCATATAGGATCCTCAGTTATGGCCCATGAGTTAAAACTCGAGAGTGGAGAATCTCGATTTGTTATAGACACTGTTGTAGGGAAGGAGGACGGACTAGGTGTTGAGAACTTATCAGGAAGTGGAGCTATAGCCAGTGCCTACTCAAGGGCTTACAAGGAAACATTTACTCTTACTTTTGTTACAGGTAGAACAGTTGGCATCGGTGCCTATCTTGCTCGCCTTGGGATGCGTTGTATTCAGAGGCTTGATCAGCCCATCATTCTGACTGGCTTCTCTGCGTTAAATAAACTACTTGGTCGCGAGGTTTACAGTTCGCACATGCAACTTGGTGGGCCAAAGATCATGGGCACCAATGGGGTTGTGCATCTCACAGTGTCTGATGATCTTGAAGGAATTTCAGCTATCGTGAAGTGGCTGAGCTATGTTCCATCTCATTCAGGGGGTGAACTTCCAATTTCACGCTCTTTAGACCCTCCAGAAAGACAGGTTGAGTATTTGCCAGAAAATTCCTGTGATCCCCGTGGTGCTATATCTGGTGTACTTGACACCAATGGCAAATGGCTTGCTGGTATTTTTGACAAGGATAGTTTTGTTGAAACACTCGAAGGCTGGGCAAGAACAGTTGTGACAGGAAGGGCGAAACTTGGAGGAATTCCAGTTGGTATAGTGGCTGTCGAGACGCAGACCGTGATGCAAGTTATCCCAGCAGATCCTGGTCAGCTCGACTCTCATGAGAGAGTGGTCCCACAAGCGGGGCAAGTATGGTTCCCAGATTCTGCAACCAAGACAGCACAAGCCCTGCTGGATTTCAACAGGGAAGAACTCCCACTTTTCATTTTAGCTAACTGGAGAGGGTTCTCAGGTGGGCAGAGGGACCTGTTTGAAGGGATCCTTCAGGCAGGGTCTACAATTGTTGAGAACCTTAGGACTTACAATCAACCTGTTTTTGTTTATATCCCCATGATGGGGGAGCTTCGTGGTGGGGCATGGGTTGTTGTGGATAGTCGAATTAATTCAGACCATATCGAAATGTATGCTGATCGGACAGCTAAAGGAAATGTTCTCGAGCCAGAAGGAATGATTGAAATCAAGTTCAGAACCAGGGAATTGGTTGAGTGTATGGGAAGGCTTGATCAACAGCTCATCGATTTCAAGGCAAAACTTGTAGAAGCCAAGACCAATAATTCTTATGCTAATATTGAACTCCTGCAGCAGCAAATAAAAGCTCGGGAGAAGCAACTTCTGCCTGTATATACTCAGATTGCCACCAAATTTGCTGAATTACATGATACTTCTTTTAGAATGGCTGCCAAAGGTGTTGTCAGGGAAGTCCTTGATTGGAGAAATTCTCGTTCATTCTTCTACAAGAGATTGTACAGGAGAGTCATGGAGGAATCACTTATCAAGACCGTTAGAGATGCTGCTGGTGAAGGATTGACCCATAAATCTGCCATGGAATTGATCAACAAATGGTTCTGCGAGTCCGATAGCAGTACTCAAGAGACACCCAATGCTTGTTGGGATGATGATCAGGCTTTTTATAGATGGAAGGACAATCCTGCCAACTACGAGGAGAAGCTAAAAGAGTTGCGCGTACAGAAGGTATTACATCAGCTATCAAATATTGGCAATTCGGCATCAGATTTGGGAGCTCTGCCTCAGGGTCTTGCTGCCCTACTTCAAAAGGTATTCTAAGTTGTTTTTTCTTTTTTTTTGGTCAGTCTGTTTTAGGTACTGTGTAATTGCTCTTAATTTCTTGTACTCGAGAAGTGACCTATTGAAACTCAATGCAGGTGGATTCGTCGAGGCGAGCACAACTAGTACATGAACTCCGGAGAGTGCTCGATTGAATCGATAACGATCATGCTCAAGTGAAACTCTCTTGGTTTCTCCTTGGCAGGTGATGGTAAAGTTACTGTACACCAATTGTGTTCGTTAGTTATTATACCAGGTTGATTCATCAGATTGTATATATAGGAGATCTTAAAATTCAATTGGCAGTTCATCGTGGATTATGTTTGCCCCATTTTGTAACAATCTTTGTAATAAATTATAAACTTGATTATTAATAATACTAGATGCTCAACTTTTCAACGAAGGATTCAGTTGATCTTTTATCTTTTGATGCCCATTTCTGCGAGCGAGCTGAATAATTAAATGTACAAATGATGATAATATAAATACAACATTTTCTATGTTTTAAAATAAGTAAAATACTTGTATCTTTTATGTAAGCTTTTTGAGAAATTGTTTCACTTATTTAAGAGTAGTAGTATTATGAAGTAAAATTTGTTGGAAACTACCTCATAAATTGCACTTTTGCAAGAAACTTCTAATAAAAAAATGAGGCACAAAATTACTTATAATTTTATATTGTGGCAAAAAGTTACCAATGGCTGAGTTTTGTGCCTATTTCTTTATTAGGTAATTTCTCAGGGTATTTTATAATGAAGTTTTTCGCAAATTTTCCTACTAAAAAGCCTTTAGGTTATTGGTCTCACAAAAATCAGGGTGAAGAAAAACGATCCTACTAATTGATTATTTGGTGAATTATACTTTCTTCATCTCGTAATATAGTGTTTTTTTATCAGGAGAAGAAAACTAGAAATTGACCTAATTAGGAGGTCAACCTAAAATATCCCTATCGATGATAAAGGACAAAGGAGTTCGAAAAAGGGGAAAGCAATAACGTAAAGAAGAAGACTCATGGCCCTTGTGCACCATATGATTGGCTGTCTAAAATAATGCGTCCCATTATATAGTTTTTGTTTATCATTTTTCATGGAAATTAAGATAAGTGGACATGAAATGATAAATAATTAATGTGGTGGGGAAAAGGTTGATTATAGGATAGAGAATGGATGATGTGGGTGAAAGAACATTAAATCTATGACTAATTTAACCCTTGTGTTGCATAAACAAAATAAAAAAAACTAACTACATGAAGCAAATAAATGATGGTGACATAATATTTTTAGGCAAATCATGAAAAAAATGTGAATTTTTTTTTTAAGAAAAAAACATATTTTAGAAACACAAAAAAAAAAATCATTACATCACGCAGAGAATAACTCCATACAACAATATGAAGAAACATATATATTAAAAGGAGTTCCTATCAAAGGAACGGCGCCATGTGGCACTCTTCCGAAACTTCTAATACACATGTTTATAATCTCAATCAAAAATATTAACAATGTATAGTGACTAGGATTTGAACACTTGACGTTTGAAATGAAATATAAGAGTTTAACCACTAATCCATTACAATTTCAATATATACTTAATGTTTCAAAGTAAAACATATTAGTCTTATAATTATATGCAATTATAAAAACATGTAGATAAGCTTTTTGAACAACTTATCATGCCATAACGATCATTTTCTAACTTTGCACTAGACATAATATTACAAAAAGCTAATAGAATCAATTATGAAATTTATATATGGATAATAATATATTTGATAATTTAACTGACCCGGGGAATAACCCGGGCCAAAATACTAGTTATTGTTTATATTACAGATTGTATTTAATTTGTTCCACTTTAAATTGTGCTCAATAAAGACAATTACCACGGGATTGGTTTAAACATGAGATATTACTTAGTTTGGTAATCGTAGAAAATTTTCAAATTACTACCAAAATACTTTCTAGTAATTAGCAACCTCTATATTGTTTTCCCAAAAAAAAATCGCAACATTTTCTAAGAGTTTTTCCTACAAGAAAAATTCACAGCGAGTAATCCTGAGTTTTGGCTTTTTCTCTTCCATAGCCATACTTAATTTCAATTCTCAATAATAACCTTGTGTTTATGGTTATAGTTGATAAATCGGTATCATTAACGATGCTTCACTATATACAATTGCTAAAAAGATTGTTTCAAATTAAGTATTTTAGAGTATAGAATTATAAATAGACATAACTTTCCGTTAAAAAAAACATATCCTCATTCATATCTTTCTAAATACGGGGATGAAATAGGTTTTCAATGAATTCGAAGGAAAATTAGTTTTTTAAAAGGAACTAATGTCATTATAGTCTAAAAAATCTTTATTAGTTTATAAATAACTCTTTTACCAACTGATCATAAACACATGGTAGTATTGAAATTTAAAATTAAGTTTAATTATCAAAGAGAAAAAGGCAGAATTAAGGGTTAGCCTAATATCTCTCCTTTCCTTCTCTATCCCTTAATTAAGACGGATTCTAGTAGTATTACCCACTTAATTCACTACATACCTTCATCTATTACTTCCTTCCTCATCTTCTCACTTCTTATCACTGTCCCCACCACCAAAAAAAAGTCTCTGTTATGCATTATTAATTACTCCACCTCCATCACTTCCACTCTCTCCTCTCCATCATCACCATCACCTCCCTCCTCCGCCTCCACCCTCTCCTCCTCCATCTCCGTCTCTGTCTCTCCTCCTCAGCTTTCCATGTCGTTACCTCATCCCATAGGCCAGAATTTAGGCGAGTGGTAGGCTTGCGCGCTGCAACAGCGCGCACAACGGAGTTGGTGGCGCTGGAGCTCTTCAATGGCTTCCTTCAGGCAACGATGGAGTTCAAGGAGAAGACAAAACGTGGTAGTGTTGATGGAGACATTTTGGAAAGGAGGGGTTTGGATTTTGGGAGGAGTGGTGGTGGAGGGAGTAAGGGGGGTGGCGCTAGGGATGGTAATGATGCGAGTCGAGTTCGAGTTTGAGCTAGCTCGACTCCACTCGTTCGCATTTCGAGTCGAGTTTGAGTTGAGTCGAGCTCACTCGAGTCGAGATTTGACTGAGTTTTGACCGAGCGTTGACCGAGTCGAGTTTTGACCGAGTCGAGCTTTGACCGAGTAGATTTCGAGTAGCTTGCAAGTGTCTCATGTTACAAGCAACAATAAGGTAGAAAAATATTGAATTTAGGTATTTTGCTATTGATAAGTAGGTATTCAAGCTTCTCACGAGTTTTCGAGTCGAGTATCGAGTTACTTAACTCGACTCACCAACATCTCGAGTCGAGCTCGAGTTCGATTCGAGCTCACTCGAGTCGAGTTTTGACCGAGTCGATCTCGAGTAGCTCACGAGTTGTCTCATCTCATTGCCACCCCTAGGTGGCGCAACTGTCACAGAGGGGGTGGCGCAGTAGTGGGTTAATTGGATCAATTGGTGTTGGTGTTAATAGTGGAGGAAAGAGAGGGAACTGGGTTAGAGAGACTAGGGCAGCGGAAGTTAAGGGTTAGAGGGTTATTTAGGTATATTAGGAGTTAATGACTAACAATGTTATTGACCGTTAGTCACTAAGGGTATCATGTGGATCTCTTTTGGAAATTTGGGTTATATAGCCTATAGGTGCCACTTATGAACATTATATTTTGGTTCTTGTCTAGCTATTATGCTCAACTATGTTCAATTCCTTTCTAGCTATTTTGTTCTTCTCCACTATTATGGTATTCTTCAACAAATAAAAAATTATTAGTTATAAGTTATTATACTACCTCCATATTTTTTTAGTTGCAACATTTGATTTTTTGGCACTATTAATCAACTAACTTTGTTAAACTATCTCGAATTATTATATAAGAAAAATACATAGTTAAGTGGGGTCATGTTAGATTTGTCTCAATGCGAGGATTTCAAATATTAAATTTTTATAATTTTTATTAGGAAAAATTGTCAAGAATAAGTCAACCTTTGCGTTGACCGCTTTTAACAAGTCAACCTTCATTTATTCCAGTAACAAGTAAAGCTTGTACATGAATTAGCTTTTAATGAGTTTTTTTTACTTATGACCTGAACAACCCCTACAATTTTGTTCAGTTTTAAGTTTCTCACAGAACTTTTATCAAATTCAAGCAGTGCAAATATGTTCTAGAGAACAATTTAATGAGTTCTAGAATACACACCTGTTAAAACTAAACAAAATTGTAGGGGTTGTTCAGGTTATAAGTAAAAAAACTTGTTATAAGCTAATTCATGTACAAGCTTTACTTGTTACTGGAATAAATGAAGGTTGACTTGTTAAAAGCGGTCAACGCAAAGGTTGACTTATTCTTGACTATTTTTCCTTTTTATTATACCCAAAAAGAAATATTAACGTTCAAAGAATCGTCTTGACAAATGTGAAAAAGCAAATGGTGCAACTAAAAATTCTAATCCCCCGTAAATTTATGGATTTTATAAATATATTTTAGTATATATATATAATATATATATATTATATATATATATATATATATATATATATATATATATATATATATATATATATATATATATTTAAACATAATTTAAGTTTTAAATGATTTATTTATTTAAAAAGCTTGACTACTTTGAAAGTCAAAGGAATTATTTTAAGGATTTTAGGAAGTTAAAATATTTTGTTAAGGCACGCGTTGAAAACTATTTGAAATACTATTTGGATTTGGAAAGAAGTTTAAATGGGCTTGAGAAATCCAAATTCTAAGTTGATTAGGAAAATGACTTCTATTGATGTTAGGAGTTTTAAATTATCAATCCTATTCATCATTAAGCTCTTTTGAAACCCAACTGCCTTTTCCTAAGCCCAAAAGGAAAACATACATATAAATACCTTGAACCTAATTATTTTACCCACACAAAAAAAATTCTCTCTCCTCCCTCACACACAAACCGACGCCTTACTCTAGCTCTCTATCTCTCTCTCTCTCTTCTTCCACGTGATTTCTTCCTTCTTCTTCTTTGTTTCTTCCTCTTCAAGAAACACTTTCTTCTCCATCAAGAAACTCCACAACACCACAATTTCCACCACCACCGCCGGGTTGTTGCTGCTACCGCCGCTGCTAGTGGGTGTCGGCGCCTCTCCTTTTTGTTCTCTTTGATTGTGTTGGTTTAATTTTTTTATTCCTCCTCAAGTTTTGATTAAAGATTATGTGTTTATGTTTTGTTTTAGTACTAATTATGATTAGAAGTTTTAATTTACTGTTTTAATGATGAATCTATGATTATATAAAGGGAAAAGCTATATGCAGTCCTAAGGGATGTATATAAGAAGCTAAAAATGAAAATAAGTTGCATTAAGTAATCATTTATTACATCGGTTAATGCAAAAATTTTCCATAAATTCACAACTTATTTCCATTTTAAGTAGTGTATTTATGTCTTATATGCAACCCTAAGGGTTGCATATAGCATAACCCTTATATAAATTATGTATTGGAAGAATAAAAATTCAGATTTGATTATTATATTTAGATTGGGTTTTTAATTATCAGAGCATGAATTTTTAGGGTGTTAAAGATTGAAAAATCATAGTAGTATGTTATAAACTATGAAATTGATTTACCTTATGAATTTAAACATGTTTAAGTATGTTTAAAGGGAGTTTTACTAATTTATGAGTTGCTGGAATTTGAGGAAGGTTGTTATCAATGGAGTTTTATGGATTTTAATGACTAGTATAGTAGTACTATGCTAGGTAATATAAGTAATTGAGGTTTTAATGATAAAAATAACTTTTAAATATTTTTAAAGGGGATTTAAAGTATTTTAAAGTTGCTGGAATTTATTTGGAGTATTGATTTTATATTCTATTGGTTGTTTTAGGCGGAGATTACTCAGTAGGCGAATTTTAGGCGATTTTTAAAGTGTTAAAGGTGGCCTACCAATTTGTCCACACAAGGTACGTACATACCTATGTGTTGTATGATTGTAGTATCATGATTTTAGGAAGGAAAAGTTGTAGTATCATATATATGAACTTTGTAAGTTCATATATGATTTCTGTTATGATTGGATTTTACGTGTTTTATGTCTGTGTGCGAACATGTTAAGTATGAGATTTAATTATGAGTTAAATATCATGTTTGTATGGAATATTGATGCAAGCATGTTGGTTGGGAACTTTATTTATTAATTCACAAGGGGAAGTAATATATATGTATTGATGAGTTGGATCATGTTGAATCATGTGTTCCCTTATATTATTATTTTCACTACTGTATGAGGACTGTGGGCCTTATTTGATAAGTTGGTTGTTGGCTAGGTTCTACAAATAAGAAGGATTGAAATAAAAAGGAATAAATCTTGGGTTGTAAGATATATGATCACTTATTTAATCCTAAGGTAAAAAGAAATTAAGTCGTGAATGTTTGATTATATGTTATCTGTATTGCTTGTGTGTCATAACAAGTAATAATTGGTAAATCATGTAAAGAGTAACTTGGATAATAATAAACTTTAGACTGGTGCACGTCTGAAGTTGAACAATCAGGAGTTGGGGTACATGGTGAGCATGCCATGGCTTTTTCTGGGAAATGGATTGATCATCGTTCCTATTTTTATTCAAAAGTTCCTCGATATCGCAGGTCACTATGGAATACAGAGTCGTGCCCGTATTTCATTTTCCAGGTGAAGGCTGATTTTTAGTTAGACAACTCGATACAATAACTATTCCATTAAAGTAATAAAAAGATGGTTAAAGTTTAGTTCAGTAATAGTTGTCTGCAAATTGTTAGATTCTTAGATTTTCATATTATTATTTATCACTGCTTATTATTTATTAGTATCATGTTATGAATGTTTATTTATTATTATGTAGTACTCAACTTTGTTGATTACGTGCTTTGTTTGTATGTGTTGATCATGGTTTTGCCTTAATAATGTTGTAATGACCCATTTTTGGTGAGCAAATTTTTTAGTGCATTAACATTTACAGGTTTGTAGATGTTGCATCATTGGGGATCTGGGAATGGAGAGCTTGTGTAGCAGATTGTTTTATCTATTGCTTTAGTAGATACATTATATTAAGTTTGGTTTGGAGTTAACATTAATAGTGTGTTTGGTTTTAAAGATTCTTTGATTATTATTATATTTCAATTCTAAAGTTAGTTATATGTTTTCCGCTGCAAAATTCTGAATAAGTCGATACGCTATCACATGGGCGATTTATGATTGAGGGAGATTTAGAAGAATTAAAGAAGTTCATTGTGTCTATGAAGGTCCCTATTTTCAATGTTGAGAATGATATGATGGTGGAGTATGAGTTTATAGCCCTTGCAATGTGTATGAGGTTGACCATGGGCAATCACAGCTACATGGGTCCCAAACACAGTATACTCCACCTCATACCCACCCCCTACACACACACACCAAATGCCCCCACACCAGGCCCCTTCCCACACCAAACACCTCAGCACAAACACCCACCTCATACCTCTCCACATAAACCCTCACACTAAACACTGCCCGTTCAGACCCCCTCCCCCACGTGAACCCTCAAAACAAACACCCTTAAACCAAGCACCCATGTTTAGAAACAACCCCCCCCCCCCCCCCCACACACACACACACACATGAACCCCCATAAAAAACACCGCCACTACAATCCCCAAGAAAACCAACTACCTCAGCTAAAAAGAAATCAATTACACAACAAAGAATGGTTTAAGAGTTGCCAAGACTAGTGCAAGGAGGCTTGATACTTAGGTACCCAAGATTGAAGGGCCTAGAAAAAATGCATTTAGATCTAGACAACTTGTCCAACAAGAAGATGAGCATGGAGACTCTCCACCTTGTGATTCTGATAACAGTGATGAATAGGAGGAGGAAAGTTCTAAGGGAAACAATCTTGACATGGAACTTGAAGAGGAAGTGGTAGAAGATGAGGATGCTTGTGAGGGTCATACATAGCAAACTAAGTTTGATGACTTCTTGCATGGGACCTCCACAATATATAAAGTGTATATGAATGGTGAGGTAGTTGAGCATATGTGTTTTGGTGAGGTTAAACTTCAGAGTTGGGTGATCTTCTCCTCAAAAGAACACTTTCTTAATGTCTTTAGGGACCATTGCATACAAGAAGGGTTTGTTATTAGGGTAGAGAAAGCTGATAACAGTAGGTTCAATGTTGGTTGTATTGTTGAGGACTATGAGTGGAGGATATGTGCATCCAAGCTGTTAGACAACAATAGTTAGGCAATCAAGACCCTCGAATGAGAACACAAACTGTGTGGGATGTTGGAAAACAACACAATGATTTCCTCTAATTGGTTAACAAGATATTTGAAGGATGACAATGAAGCTACCCCATATATCCTTGTTAGTACAGTAAATATGCTAAGAGAATTTCATGTTGAAGGTGAAGAAAAAAATTTGTATAAAGTGAATGATGTTATAAAGGAAGTCTTGTATGGTTGTTTTGCTGAGTCCTATCGGTCGCTACCTGCATATCTTGAAATCATCAAGGCAACAAACCCTGTAAACTATACATTAGTGACTTGGTCAGTTAGCACTGACCATGATACTCCTCATTTCAAGGCATGATTCATCTCCTTTGCAACTCAAGTTATGGGTTTTCTTGTTGGTTGTAGACCAATTATTGGAATTGATGTCACTCGTTTAAGTGGCTATTACGAGGGGGTTGTTCAAACGGTTGTGGCCTTAGATGGACACAATGAAATATTTCCTTTGCATATGAGATTGTCAGCAAAGAAAGCAATGAGACCTGAAAATACTTCTTCATATGCTTGAAACTGTTATTTAGCAATAAGGAGTCCATAGATCAGACTGCCTTCATTAGTGCCAGAATGAGGATTAGTCTCCCCCTTTTTTTTTTTATCTTTGTTAGTTTAAATACTTTGGATACTAAATAAAGACTTTTTAACTTTCGTTAAATGTTTTTAAGGGGTTGAAACGGGCATTGCAACGAGGATATGTTGTCAGCGTCTCTATGCAAATTGTAAGAATGTTGTGTTTAGGGGCAGTGCTTTCCACATATTATTTTAGGTTGTTGTTGATGCATACAACACATATGTCTACAACAAGGCCATTGAGAAGATCTCCAAGCTTGATGTCAACACTTTGGAGTAATTGAACAAAGTTGAGAATAATGGACTAGATATGCATTTGACCATGAAGTGTATTGTGATCACACCACAACCAAATTTATGGAGTCATTTAATGCATGCATAAAACCATTTAGAGACCTCCTGTCATGTCTTTGTTGGAAGGTAATATTCCTTGATTAGTTCGATTCGTCAACTTTGCTTAATTTCAGTTATCTCATTACTTTCATCTCATATGCAAGTATGCAACTATAAGGTAATGGTGTATGAAAAGGATTAAGGCTAGATTTGATAACGCAATTGACATGGATCCTGATGCATTGATTGAACATGTCGCTAAGTTATTGAATGAGAGGTGTGACCAATCTAGGTTCTGCCACATGGTACTAGCTGGTGGGGGTGAGTTTCAGGTAAGGGAAGACCATGTCCATTTCCCAAACCTAGAACATAGGAAATGCGGTTGTGGCAAGTGGCAGGGGCCAGGTATACCCTGTAAACATGGGCTTAGGGTTTATTTTGACCACATACTAGAGCCTAAAGACTTTTTCTCCACTTATTACACGGAGGCTGCCTACAAAAGAACATACTCAAACCATATGCACCGAATGTCTGACTCAAGTCGGCGGCCTTTGTTTGACCTTCCAAAAACTTTACCACCTACATTCCTTAAATTACTGGGAAGTCAGCGAAGTAGAGGCAAGAGGGAGATATGAGAAGTAAAAAATAAAGGAAGAGGAGTACCACTGTGAAGTATGCTATGTGCAAGGTGGTTGGCCACAATGCTAGATATTACAACGGAGGAGCCACTGTCAAAAAGAAGAAAGAATCAGCTGGTGCTGCTAATGGAGCTTCAACATCACAACAACAACCAACAAATGTGCTAGACAGCAGCTCACAACAAGGAAGGAAAAGAGCTGCAACAATAGCTAAGGGTGCAATCAAATCAACCAAGAAGAGGAAGAACAATCTAATAAGCGCCAGGTGGATGTGATGTGGTTTTTTTGCATCTGCTTTGTAATTTTTTGAGCTACAATATATTTTTACAAATGTTTAAATTAGGTTTTGATGGATTAATTAGTAGGGGAAAAACTGGATCATTTTTTGGTACGTTATGAATACATACAATACTTAGGTACTGACTTTTTTTTCAGTGTAAGGCTTTTGGTGAATGCTGCAATTGACATTTTATTCCTAACAAGTAAGTTGCATTACATTACATTACTTTACTTTCATATTTCATTTCTTCATTTGAAACAAAAGGCAAAAGAAACATGACAGTTCCTATATTGATGGACGCTTGCAAGCACTTGTGTTCTTTAATTTTTTTTTTCCTTTATTTGCTTCATTTGTAATAAAATCCTTCAACGAGTTAGTCAAATACGCGTTCACACCGTGTAGGAAATAAAACAGGCCTACAATTATACCACCTTTTTTTGTCAATGCATTAATATTAGGAAGCTTTAAGACCACTCGAAAATTAAAAAAATGGATTCATTTTCACTCCCCTCATGCGCCCCTCCTTTCCGTCCCTCATCTCTTAAAAATGGCTAACCTCCAAATTTAGCTTTTTAATCTGATTTTTTTTTATTGGTAAGATAATTGCTCTACCAGATCGAAACCTCGCACAGGTCAGCACAATCAAGGTTAGCGAACTGGAGACTTTGAGAGTAAGGGGGGAAGGTAAGGAAAATCCCTACCCTCAAAGTGCCCCTAGTAGGAATTGAAATCCAAATAAAACCTCAAGGTTAAGTGCCATAATGCCAACTGTTTCCATCTAGAAATTATGGATGCTAAGGTTCGCTGATTACAAATGAGTCCCGAGATTGTTATCCTGGGTAAATTGTCCGTACACCGGAATCCTGCAAAAATAACGTTAGACTGCCCCGGAGGTTGTTCCGGGATCGCCTCTCCGACACTCAAGTCAGTTGATGATCAAGGTATAGAGAAAAAGTCTAGAGAGAGATGCTCTGGTTTGTTAGCTAAGCAACACCTGCTCATTGATGAGGCAACTGGTATTTATAGTGCTTGGAAATCTCCGGTTGGGGAGCATTTAATTAGGTGGGCTTTCTTGAGATCAGATGGCAAGACACCTTTTTGGCCACCAACCTTTTGAGTAGGTCGCCTTGGTGGTAGGACCAACCATTGACACCTAGACATAATATTAGGAGAGGGGCCTTTCTTGCCCTAATTGGAGTTGGGGGTGCCGATCGTCTCCCCAGCAGCTGAGCCGAATCACGAACTAAATTTTCAAGTGTTTGAGCTAAGTGATGACGAAGCCGTGGCTGCCTGCTACATGCAGCTTCAAGCCAGGATTGTAAATGGAGGGGAGATCTTTGTGGCCGGCAATTGGTTACCCAGTTGCCGGCTTTTCAAGAATGAGAACTTCTTGGTCGCGATGGGTCTGAGTGCGGCCTTTCCTAAGGGTAATTTGGCCGAGGGGGTCCGGTTTACCTATTTAGAATTTGTTAAATCTTATTATTTCTCTAACTCTTTTTCCTTTTTGCAGAGCCTTCACTTGCTTTCATAAAAGAGACCGACTCCGAAATGGACGAACGTCTCACTTCCGCTGCTCTAAAGGCCGTTCTTATCAGGGCCGAGCTGAACGCTAAGACCATGAAGAAACCTGCTTCTCCCAAGGTATTTTTGTCCGACCCCCTATGCATTGCCCCTTAATGTGTTCTTCGATTTTGGACTAACACTTTGTGATTTCAGGTTTGGCCAAGCCTAAGCCCAAGAAGTACAGAGAGCATTTCGATGACAAGGTAGCGCAGACCGAGAAAGCCTTGGCTAAGGCTCGGGCCGAGAGAGAGTCGGCAAAGAAGGCCAAGACTGACATTTCAGTCGAGGTGAATAGCCCTTGGGTTGGCTCTGGGGAGGGAGAGGCCGACATATCTCTCCACTCTTCTGACTTTGTTCCTCGGGGAAGTCCGGGTTATGCCCCCCGACTTCCATCTCTTGCTTAGGCGGCGGCCGAGCAGGTGATCGTGAGGCGCTCGTCCCTTTCACGGAGTTGTCCTAGGCGGACAAGAATTAAAGGGTCAACGAGGCCATGAAGATTGTGTGCACCGAGACCGACCGGGAGCACATAAATAATGTTTGCGGCAAAAACGAGACAAATGAGCTTTATCGCTCATGGCTCGATGTGAGCTCCTTATCCGAATTCCTTCCTTTCTTTTATCCTCTGATATTCTGCAATGGTGCTAACATTTTATTTGCCTTGACAGTTCTTCGTTCGTATGACCAACATGGCAGAGAATCGGATAACTCTGTTCAAGGAGGTCAAGGAGATGAAGCAAAAGGAAGACAAACATTTTGCTGATCTAAGGTTGATGAGGAGAACTGGAAGAAGGAGCGCGAGGGTTGAGCCAAGGAGAAGGCAAACCTGACTATGGCCAAAACTGGGGCTGAGCTTGCTAAGGCGGATGCTAAGGCCAAGGTTAAGCTAAGTTGTCCAAGGACTTTTTGAGCTCTGTTCAAGGAGGTCAAGGAGATGAAGCAAAAGGAAGACAAACATTTTGCTGATCTAAGGAAGGCCAAGGAGGATAAGTGGCTCACTGAGGACCGACTTATTGATGCGAAAAGGGTCGTCAAGGTCGATGAGGAGAACTGGAAGAAGGAGCGCGAGGGTTGAGCCAAGGAGACGGCAGACCTGACTATGGCCAAAACTGGGCTGAGCTTGCCAAGGCTGATGTTGAGGCCAAGGTAAAGCTAAGTTGTCCAAGGACTTTTTGAGCTCTCGGCAGTCCTTGGTTGTGTGTACACACTCTTTGTGGTATTCACAACCCTGACTCTCGTCTCGCCGAGCGGAGGATGTCCTGATGGGAGGTGGGCGGGGGAGCATGGACTTATCTTTGATGTGCAAATAGATCTCTCTTCGATTCTTGCTGAAGCGGGGGTCGTGGCAATGGTCACTGAATCGATCTGACCGACCCCTTTGTCTTCTTTTGTTTCATCTGATCCTTGTGGTTTCCTTCTTCTTTTCTCTTTTTGCTCCCATCATTCCAGTGGTGGATGAACCTTTGAGCTTTCGTCATTGCCTCCGTGAAGGTTTTTACTTTGCTTCCTGCCAAGGACCATCTAAGCCGACCGGGTTGTAGTTCGGACATTAGGGCGACATAGGCCACCGCATCATGCAGGTCCGAGACCTTCAATGATTCTTCATTGTATCTTTTGATGTAGTCAGCCAGACTTTCATTCTTTTCTTGCCTGACACCCATGAGGTGGAGACTCATCTTCCTCTGCCTTTTTCCGCCACAAACTGATGGATGAATAGGTCCTCGAGCACCTAGAAATCAGTAATGATTCCAGCAAGAAGCTCCTGGAACCAGTTAAGGGCGAGGCGCTTAAGAGTGGTTGGGAAGAATCGGCACCATGTGGCTTCACAGCTGGTCTGTATGCTTATTTGAGCCTTATAAGTGGCCATGTGATCATCCGGGTCGGTTAGGCTAGTGAATTGTTAGATGAGGGGTGGTCTTGATTTTTCCGGGAGTAAGAGATTCCAGGATCTCATGGCTGAATGGAACCATGAATTTGAGGGCACCGCTGTTGAGCCGAGGGGGTCTAGAATGGGCCAAGTCACCCTGACCCTCACGTTAAGCGACTTTCTTGTTGAGGATATTTCGGGCATCATACCCTTAGCTGAGGCGCTTCTGGTTAAGAAACTGTCGAGCATCCTCAGGCTTTCGCCGGGGGTCTCCCCTTGGTGATTTGGAGACGTGAGTCTCTTCTTCACAACGAGTCGACCTCCCTTTGGGTGGATGGCGCTCGTCTCTATCCCGTTCCGACCTTT
This sequence comes from Beta vulgaris subsp. vulgaris, assembly GCF_026745355.1. NCBI lineage: Eukaryota > Viridiplantae > Streptophyta > Magnoliopsida > Caryophyllales > Amaranthaceae > Beta > Beta vulgaris. Next base: position 31,770,471 of record NC_079202.1, on the reverse strand, counting down.
CCCTGTCGTGCTGACTGAGTCCTCGAGCCTCGAATCTTTGTCGGCTAGGTTGACCACTGGGCTTGCGGGGATTGTGCTCTTCCCTCTGAGAGCGCACTAGGGCGTGGCCTATCGGCTCGGGGGGAGAAAGAAGGTTGGATTGGGTATGTCCTTGCTCAATGGTCGTCAGCATGTCCATGATGCTGCGTTTCAAGGTCTGTTGCAGCTGAGCAGCTATGAGTGTGATGTCCGCTGCGAACAATGGTTGAGGGTCAACACGATGTATTTGTTGGACGGGGACTGATGGTCTCTGTTGAAAGGTTCCTGATTAAGGTCCATGGTCTGGACTATGGGAGACCGACGAGCAGGGGAGGGTGCCCGCTCATACCTTTGGGCCTGTGCTGAAGGTTGTCTGTTACGGGTGCTCTTTGTTGGGGCCATTGCTGAGTAACAACGGGATGGGTTTTTGCTGAGTAGTAATGGAATGGATTTTGCTGAGTGGTGGTGAAGTAACTCTTTATACTATTCCCACGGACGACGCCAAAATGTTTCCGTCTAGAAATTATGGATGTTAAGGTTCGCTAATTAGGAACGGTACTTGAGATCGTTGTCCTAGGTAAATTGTTTGTACACCGAAATCCTGCAAAAACAACGTTAGACTGCCCCGGGGGTTGTTCCAGGATCGCATATACAACGCTCAAGTCAGTTGATGATCAAGGTAGAGAGAGAAAATCTAGAGAGAGATGCTCTAGTTTGTTAGGTAAGAATTCAATACCTGTTCATTGATGAGGCAACTAGTATTTATAGTGCTTGAAAATCTCCAGCTAAGGAGCATTTAATTGGGTGGGTTTTCTTGAAATCAGATGGCAAGATCACCTTTTTGGCCACCAACCTTTTGAGTAGGTCAACTTGGTTTTGGGACCCACCATTGACACCTAGACATAATATTAGCAAAGGGCCTTTCTTGTCCTAATGGGACTATCGCTTAATTGAGCCCAAACACCAACCACTAGGCCACTTAACTTGGTAATTTAAAAGTACATAGAAAGAATGTAATGTTATCATATTTAACAATGAACAATTGAATTTACATCACATTCCACATAGAGCTTTCATCTGTCACGCATAATGGCATCTAAGAACTTCAATTGACCGCTGTCACATAGGTACACCATTCTATCTCTCCACTCGTCGTTCCTGCAATCCTCACCACAACAATTCCATATTCGTCGTATGGAGCCCCCCAATCCTTCTTCAAACTTAATTTGACAGTATTGTTCGATCCTCATCTGCTTGTCGGATAATCATTCAAGATCACCTATGGAAAACTCTCAAGACTTGCACCTAGGATCTTGGATATACCCAAGCATACATAGCGGAAACAACCACTATACAATAAGGTATTCTCTTAGCCACTCAGAAATGGATTCAAGCAAGATATTTTAATCAAGGGAGACAATGTTCTAGTCATAAACTCAATTAAAGGTGTATGAAAAAAAATAGTTGCACCATCTATTCAAAATCAGAGGGAGTATGTAAAAGATGTAAAAAGGAAACTTCAAATGATATGGACAAAATATTGTTGATATTATGAAAAAAATATAATCTCTCCATGATTCATATTTTTTTGATTAGTTATTGTATTATCTAATTATTGGTTAAGATAAGTTTATTATAAAATTTTAAATTACACGGTTTATTCTAACAAAGAACTATTAGTTTTTATATGACAGATTTTCACCCGTATAATACAAAAGTCTCAAGTTTAGTCTTTCCACAAGGCCCAACTTCCTCTATGATCACTCAAGTCGCCAGGTCATTCAGATTTTTGCTACTTAATAATGCCAGAAATGTGCCAGATGCGTGTAGCTTAATCGAGCAGGAATAGGATAAGCAATTCAAACAAGTATCACTATCACATTTGATACCATAAAACATCTAAGATTTGCAATTTTGATTAATACAACATTGTACAGCTTCTAGGAGACAAATTCAGCTCATAAATCCTAATGTGCATCTCACTCCATTCTGATAATGTCACCGTATGAACCTCGAACAAATTAACTTAGGAAGACTACAGTGCAGGCAACCCCTGATACTGTCACTGTGAGATAGCCAGAGAGGTAATTCAACTAGGGTATATCTCACCACTAAAGACTAGGGTAATCATAATTGGACAAAAATTGCATCCCGGACATCCAGAACATTCTGTCATAATATTGTATATATGTTAAACTTTATTTATCGCTTCCGTTCTGTACGCCACTTGTACACTGACCTAGAGGTGGGGCAAACGATCTATCTTCCCGTTAGTCTTGCTTTCTTCTTCTGCATCAATACAAGTACAAAATCTCAAATCGTCAATACCTCAAACACAAAACCCTTGAGATAAGGATCAAGGGATAACAGAGAACAGGAAAACATATTTGATATTCCCCATGAAACTTTTCTTCAATCGAGAAGATGACAACTGAGTCCCTTAAACCTAGGATGTACTCACATGATGCCTATATTTGAGGGTTCAGCAATGAATATCAGGCAAGAGAAACACTACCCTCTAATATGAGGGTGAATAGTGAATTTCAAAAATGAAAAGCCAATCTTATCAAATGCTGACATATTTTGTTGCAAATGCGAAGAAGAAAAGAAATATTTTTAGTTATGATATCAACTAATTGAATCACATATTCTTTGATCATAGTTATCTGCATTTCATTCCTGTAAACTTAGGGTCAGAAATTAGCATGGCAAGCTATTTGTTGATCACGGTCATACAAAATTAAAAGTCCTGTAAAATTCAGCTCAGATATGAGCATGGCGGGCACCTTCCCGGAAAGTATTAGTAGGTATAGCATTTCCTTGGCCAGCTAACTTTAGGGAATGCTGCATAGTATCCACCTAAACTGCCTATTAAATTTATTTCTGCTAGAAAGCCATCTAGGGACAAGTAGGTAAAAGGAATACGTTGAATTAGTCAGAAGATATTGTATGATGTCAGAGATAATCATCGTCAGAGATCCTAAGGGTCTTTTTACAGAAGTTTGTTAGTAGAATAATAAAGATCAATGAGTAAAATAAGAGGAAGAGGCTGCAGAAAGAACTATCTAGAAACTATAGAAAAATGAAATAAAATGGAGAGTCCGCCTATTGAATGTGAATATTTCGTTGATCTAATTACTCCAATTAGCAATACAATCTACCCCTTTAATTTATATTTGCAGTTTTTATAATTTTTCACTAATCTCACTGAGTTCCTAGCAAAATCATAAGCCATAGCCATAATTGTTCATTTGTTTGGCAGGTACTAATAGTATAAATGATGATATGATCATAATAAAAGTGTGAATTGATACTGTAGCTCTTTCTGCAAAGCCATCTCTGCATGGACCTTTTCCAAATCTTCAATTCTTTTCATTCTTGCCTCTAGCTCCCTATAGGAAGCATCTGTTTTTCTATCCAAGAAAATGTAATATATTAAACATAGGATAATTTATAAGATGCCTGAAATCCTTTAAGCATTAATTCAAATATTGCAATGGACAAGCAACAAACAGTAGAGATCACTAGAAAGCCATCAAATATCACCAAAGCTTTTATGGATAACCTAGATCACATTATACTAACATTAGGGTGTGTTATCTTCACCTTCAAAAGATAAGTTTCGGGAATATAAGATCAGATAAGTTCACAAAAGGGCCAATAGGTTATAAAAATAAGCTCCAATAAGATCAGTTTGGCATGATTCAGGTGAAGAGGATGCACCCAATATTACACTAGTCTAAAATTTAAGCTTTCAGCATCACCAAGACTGAATTATAGAAATCACGAATCTACTCGAAGTGCTAATATGTCCACAGGTGTTTCAAACCCTGACCTTACTCCCATAACATTTTATTTTGTGCTTCCCCCATAACATATTATTTTGTGCTCGTTCTCGTAACCTCCCTAGCTTCCCTCATAAAATTTTATTTTGTGCTTCCCCCATAGCTTCCCTCATAACCTCCATAACTTTCATTCTCGTTCTTGTAACCTCCATAGCTTCCCCCATAGCTTCCCTCGTAACCCCAATTGCAAAAGCATCGGAATCTGATTTTCTTCCATACGGCAAAATTCCGGATTCTCATACGGCAAGGAGTGAATACTTCTTTCATATCTATATAAGTGATACTAATCTAATCGCAAAAGGTACTTTCTTTAATTGTTTTGTTTATATTCTGTGAATTATACGATTCAGGGGTTTTTAATGTGGGGTTGTTAATATTCAATTTTCACTTTTTTTGTAAATTTAATTTGGAAATTTTAAATTTTGATTGAAAGAACGGTTTGGGTGATGGTATCCTGTAGTGAATTTAAAAGGAGAACAATTTGGGTGATAGGATGGTAACTGTATGTTCTTAAGAACTTTGGCATTGCATGCGCTAAATGGAGATGTTTATTATTGTAGGAAATGAGGGTAAGAAGTCGAATTCCTAAAGTTTGCAAATTTTATGCAAAGTTGGATGATAGATTTAAGGAAACCATAGATGAAGTCATCGCATCTAATGACAATGATAGCTGCCTTCCCCATTTATTGAAGGTTTGCGTGCAAACTGAGAGCAAAGACTAATATTCTTTGAGTGCTCTAATTTCATAAACAATAGACTACTATTATGTGATAGATGAAGATAAGGGTGCTTATGGTTTCACTTTTGTCTATGATGATCAGCGGATCAGAATGAACCCTACATTAGAGGACGTCCTCTTTCTAACCGAATTGTTTATAGTGGGCAAGCCGGTGAACCCCAATGATAATCAAGATTTGCAAGCCTTCAATCCATGGAATGATGACTAAGTTCACTCCACATAGTTGCATGCCAATCTATTTCTTTAACTAATCTACAAACAATTGCAACAAGTACGAAGGAGCCCAAGATAGAAAAGGATAATTGTTATTCTAATGGTTGTGCATTGCATGATCATCCCGTCCCACAATGGTCATATTCGCCTGAGCTCATATGTGAATGAGGTGATTTTGTATGCGTGGGGAGAAGCATTGTTGGCTTTTCTCTACCACGACATGAACTAGTACAAATCGAATAACAGGAAATCCAGTAAGGGCAACACCTCGTTGTGGTAATGTAATTTAGTTATTCTTTTTATCCTTTGTATTTTTAGTTTATGTTGATATATTTTTTCATAACTTAGATTTTAATTGGTATTTTCGATACATTTATTTTCTAAGGCCTTTTTTCTATACCACATACCCAAACTTCAAAAGAAATTGGATATTAAAGTTAAGAGAATGGGACCATCGACGCTTCTCTTACCTCCGGTTTGGATGCTCTTCGCTGGATTTGCCACAACACGGGGAGCATAAGGAGTAAGACGCAACAGGTCTTCACCCAACTTACTGATGCGATAAACCCCGAAGACTCCTTGAAACAGACTTCTTTTCTTTCAAAGTTCTTATTTGAAGAGAATTCTTTTTACTGATAAATAGACTACATTTTCCCCTTGCATAAAGAATGATGTTCTTTGGGAGCCCTATGCCTGAAGCATGTTGAGGTTGGAGTTAAAGTTGGAGCTAACTCAGCAAGTTTAAGACCCTCATGGCCCCATTGTTTTGCTCCAATGTTGTGGTGAATCATTCACCACATCTTGTAGCAAAATAATTTCCCCAGTTTGAAGCCTATAGAGACTCAGTAGAGGACTTTCTCAATATGGGGAGTCTATCTTTGTCTTATCAAGGTGAAGGAAAACATAGGTCTAATGCTCACGACATTAAAGAATATTATTAAAATGAGCTTAAGTCATGGGCAAAATGTCGTTGTACAGGGGAGAAGATTTTATACAAGGAAGCGTTGTCGCCCTCAACTGCAGCCCTCAATGTGCAGTCCTCTTCACCCTAGTACAACTCCCCCACCACTCCCAGTCGCCTTCACCCATGCGATCTCTCCACTCTTCCCCCAGCACAACTTACCCTATAACACAACTCCCCCCCCCCCCCACTCATGGGCTACTCAAAGGTAAAAACTAATTCTGAAATAAAAAGCACTTTTATTCCAAGTAATAAACCAAAGAGAAAAAGGAAAAACTACTGCAAAAGATTAATTGAAAATCAAAAATCATTTCTCATTCTAAGATTAATAAAAATCTATTCATCAGATATTATAACTAATACTATCAAATAATGCACTTAGCACAAAAGGTAGCAAAATATAATAAAAAATATGGCACCTATTTTATTATTGAAGGAAATTGATTGAAAGGAAGGCCAAAAGCTTGTAACTAAAAAGGAAATGGAATAGAGTGAAGGGAGTACTTTATAGTATATGCATATTTTTGTGCATGCATAAATTTAATTTTTAGCAAAATAATGATATAAAATAGCACACCAGGCATTTTGAATCACTAGCAATCTATCACTAGCCTACCCAAGCTAAGTAGGTCTGCAAATTGTTGAGTTTAGTAATTCTCAACGTCAAATTCACGTGGGAAATATACATTGTGCCAGTGGCCTAGTGGTTTCTTTACTCTTTAGGCTTATGCAAAGCCTGCCGAGGTTCATATCACGTTGATTGTAAACTTGTCCATTTGTTATATGTAAAATATGAAGAGTTCCACATTATGCAATTGAATCTTCTAGATGAGTACCATTTTGAAAAACCAAGGAGCATATACTGAGAAGCTCTTTACTAATTGGTGTCTAACACAGCTTTGTGACTGTTTATCCTGACATCTCATTCAGCACCACCAAGTAAAATAGCTTCATTGAATGAGTAGGCATCAGATGAACCCAAACATTACTTCCTCAAGCACAAAACATCCTTGCCCCCAAAGTAAAACCCTCCTCACAAACAATGAACATAAGAACATCAATCTCTCTGTATTCTCATTATCTCCTACCTCAAAAACAAAGGGGATCCTCATAATTAGGTTCCAGAGCACCACTCTCTACCACAATACCACTAAAGTCAATCAAACCACCACCAGATAACCACTATTCACTTATTTTGATCTAATAAAACCCCCTCTTCGCACTGCACCGACAACAACGCCCAAATTACAACCATTCAACCACCATTGTCCTAGAAACATCCATCTTCCTCTGCTCCGCAGTTTGCATGCATTGCATGTAGTGCTGGCAATTCTTGTCAGTGGGTCGTATTCGTGTTTGGTTTCTTGTCGTTTTCGGGTTGGCCCCCAAATGTATCAAAACTGATATAAAAAGTGGAATAGTTGGATTATGATAAATGTAATTAATCGGGTTGACTTCATGTCATTTGTGTTCGTGTTGGGTTCTTGTTGCTCTCAGTAACTTCAAGTTGGGTTCGTGTCGTGTTATCAGGTCATGTCAGGGATTGCCCTCCCTAATTGCATGTTCTTTACATAATTGGAAAAGGTAGGTTAATGTTTAAATATGAGACAAATCTTCATCACAAATTTTTACAAGCCAGGCCATCAATTGTGGTACAAATCTTCATCACAAATCATTCTCCCACTATCAAAATCTTTCAAATCTTACATCTCTTTTTCCATTATTGTGGTATCACACAACAATATATATGAAAACAGGGATCACTTAAGACCCCTTATAGCCTATAAGCCCTGCAGTCATGCTTTTCATAAAGGCCCAATATCTTGAGTTCTGAGTTTGATCAGACGGCAAGTTGGCCAGATATCTAAGGTACATGGACATTTGAGCATCCTCCAAGTTCAAGAGTTCAAAATCCATAAGGTATCTTATCCTTTTAAAACAATTTAAGACAGCTAAATTCAGCATTCCCCAAAAATAATGCAATTGCCAAAACAAGGTCTAAAAGAGATGGACAAAGCAAATATCTAACTGAAATAATCAATCCTCTTGTATCAGGAGAAAAAGGGCAGGATAAAAGTGCCAAAATATTCAAAAAACAATAACAACAAAAAAAATGTAAAAAGCCTATACCTCTTGATAGCATAAGGTACAGACCCTGATGTAGGAAGCTCATCCTTCTTTGAGGATCTTGATTGTATCTCATTAGCCTCTTCACTGTGATACAAAGGTTTCCAGACACCTCAATTAGAGCTCTTAAGTTAGCACCTTGGCTTTGGTCACTTTAGACGGACGAGATGAAAAGCATTAAAGAATTTCAATTCACAGGCACCAAAGCATATCACAGACATAGGGGACTGACAAATACAGGGATGAACACAAGGGATACTGAAAGAGAAGACAGTTCCACTGGTCTACATAGTGAAAAATAGAGAGAAAGGGGGAAGGGGGAATGCTCAGTCCCCACCTTAACCCCCATGGCCTCATCCCGTAAACTCAATGGTTCAAGCACAAACCTGTCCTCTGCATAGTAAATGTGTTTGCTTAAGGGCCGAATATCCAAAGAATGTAATATAGCTTTAAGCTTTCCAACTTTCTGAAAACAAAGAGAGCATAGAATCAACAACATAAACCACAAAGAAAGTTAGCAAACATTTGTATCTCTTCACAAAAGAATACAGAAAATCCACAATATTACGCTCAATACTCTTACCTTCTTTTCACTTTGGATTTTCTGAAGCACATAACCTATGTCTTGTGTTTTCATCAACAAAAGTTCTTCAGGTGTATACTTGTTTGCCTCGCTCCTAAGGTTACATAGAAACAAAATAATGAGAACAAAACGAACACTACACAACAATAAAAACAAAATAAATTTTTTGCAGCACTAAGATAAGTCTCACTCAGGTCTATGGACTCCATTTACTGTCTTAGTTCTGATCATGCGAAAATAAAATTCATCAGGGTTCCTATTTGCCGCCTTTTCTTTGAGTCTCTGAAAAAATACCAATAATAGAATTTTAGAGATGCATATGAACAGTTAATCGACAGCACAACTCCCAAAACAAACAATCGACATTTAAATGTTCAACAAGTAAAGGAACTCGAAACGAAAAGGAAAAATATTTACTCGCAATGTATCCTCTTTTTTATGGAATTCTCTTGCTCGGATGACATAGTCCTTGTGCTTTTCAAGGAACCCAAACTTTTTCCTTGAAGCCCTGCTCCGCAACAAGAAAAAAGACATGATTAACAAAAGAAGATTTCATGAACTAAGCTAAATTAGAGGAACTAAACTAAGTAGACTCACGGTTGCGATCGCTCCTTATACGCCCTTTTCGAGATTGCATTTCTGATTGATGACATCTTGATCTTTTGTGCAATTCCAAAACTCCCTTATTTGTGTTATTTATAGTCTGCAAAATCTAAACATCTCTCGTTCAATTGACAGTCCAAATTTAGGGTGAAACCAAACATTAAATATCAGTATATGATGAAAGTTACATACTACCTATTTTAGGGAGATTATAAGAAATTTTTAGGGCGGAAATTAATCATTGACAAAAAAAAAACCCACTTCAAAGTTCTCAATTCCAGCTTTGTCTAATTCCTCCGCGGGAGGAACCAAAACTTGTTCATATCAGTGGCGTTAAACCCCAGAATCTGATTTTTTTTTTTTTTTTTTTTTGTAATTTGAGTGAGCATAATATATATTGAATTAAATTGAAAGCTTTTTACACAAATATTGAATGCTAAACTACAAAATTTAAATTAGAAACTTGAATTATATAGTAAAATAAGTACTTCCCTGTAATGCCTTGCAATTAGGGGCGGATCTAGGATCCAAGGTCAGGGGTAGCGTAATATTGCGATATTATCTACTACACTCCAAGTAAAATTAATGAAGCTAAAACATGCAATAATTAACATACATAATACAAAAATTTCAATCATTATCGACTTTCAACATAAAAACAGGTATTTTATGGAAGCCACTTACGGGAGCCATGACCTTGCTAAATTTACATCCAATATATAAAACATAATTTGTATCAGATCTAACAATTATCTGAAATCACACCTTGATTGTAAGAAAAACTACGAGCAAAACATCAAAGAAGTCCAAACTACAAAAGGAGTCCACTACATCAGGGACTAAACACTGAACATTAGCCATTAAAGCCTTAAGTATATATCTTTTAATTTAAGCAAAACACCATTTTACACTCGAACAAAATTCAACAACTTTACAGCAAAGTCAAAGCTATATATATTATTCATGAATCCAACCCAATTCCTAACACCTAACACCCCAAGAACACGTATTAGAAATTTGCAGTCTTTTTTACCACACTCTCAACTCAGAGAAAGACTCCGAGATAATGTGAAACACAAACACGCAAAAGCAAAGAATTGTTATTGTAATTGGAGAAGAATACAGTAAGGGCTCCTAAACCTTGATTAGGAAAAAAGTTAATGTAGCATTTCAACTTAAATTAACCCCCCAAAATGAAATATTCACTATAAATTATTTCCACAATTACAATAAACTAACAATAATATACTAATAAATCCTTAACTAACAATTAAAAATTGAAATTCACCAAACGGTAGAAATGAAATACTAAACCATCAAAGAAGATTTAACAATAAAAAAAGCAAATCCAGAGTATTGAACCAGAAAATGAAAAAAAAACCTGAGTCGAAGAAGCAAGAGTTGAGCGCAGTCGTCGATAAATAGTTGAACGGCGAAGAAGCAAGAACGTTGAATAACGAAAACAATCGAAATCAAAGTGGTGTTAATCTTGCCAGTAATCGAAGTCGAAGAGGGCAAGAGTTTGAGTGCAGTCCCGATAAGTACTTAAGTTGAGGCTTTGAGCGCAGTTGCCGGTAAGTGAGTCCGACGGCCGACGACGAGAGAGACAGAGAGTGAGAGATGAGAGCAACGTTTGAGTTTGACAGAGAGAAAGGAAACAAAAGAGAGGAAGTTACGAGGATGAGAAAGGATAGAGTGGCCGGCGCGCGTGATAGTACTTGGTGGCTGGTGCCTTGGTGGGGAGAAGAGACGAGTGCACACGGGTGTAGCCTGTAGGGGTGTTAATGAGCCAGGGTGATTCGCAAACTGTTCGAGCTCGGCTCGGTCAAAGCTCGGCTCGAGAGGGCTCGACTCGAGTTCGGGATCGGCTCGAGAACTTAACGAGCCGAGCCGAGCTACCTTAAGCTCGGCTCGAAAGCTCGCAAACAGGCTCGATAATTTTTTTATTACTAAAAATATTTCATGAATGTTTAATATAAGATAAAAGAAATTATTTAATAATCATGGTTAAAAGTTGTCATGTTAGTAGTCATAATATTTTCAAAGTTGTGATTTTTGATTTGAATAACAAAGTTGATATAGCCCGCTAAATTCCCACTTGTATACTTTTTCGCTTCATGGTTTGAGACAACCAGGGGTTGAGGTGGATCCAATATTTTAAGTTTGAGGGTCTTGAACAAACCATCTAATAAGAACGACACATCGAGAAATCAAACAATAGTTTTATGACGCACATATCGATAATGAGAACCAAGTTAATAATTAGATAGTATACAGGTTGTAAGAGATATAGTATTACTTATTTATTAACTAAACAACTATAAAGAGTTGATAATTAGATAGTATGCACAGAGACTAACAAGTAGTTCAACATACTATATAATGATTTTTTTACTTAGTCAAATTTAGTATATAAAAAGTGAATGTAGTCGAGTTATCACATTTTTTTAAGAGCAAATAAATTAATTGTTAGAAATGTATGATTGAAAGATCACCTGTTAAAGACTTGGAGCACATAAAACAAATGAATTTGTAGTCTTAAAATTTGTTTTAAAAAAATGGATATTAGAAAGAAGAAAAATGAAAAGAAATACTAGAAATGAATTGCTATTCTCTCTCTCTTCCTATTTCATTGTCGCTCATCAAAATAGACAAAAGAAAGAGCAAGACTATATAACAAATAGAAAAAAGTAAAGGCAAAGCTTCTCCATAAAAGAACAAATTTTGGCAGCAGCATCATGCATCCCATATCGGTGGGTTAGATGAGGACAATGATTTCATGTGGTTATAAAAGCAAGTCCTTAAGCTCCTAATTCCTTACAGCATGCTAGCTATTTGCTTGGGCTTTGCTGACAACAATTGGTTAGAAATTGGGCCCTTGAATTATTAAGTGTTTGGGCTTATGATATCTAACCTTGTTTGAAAGTGATTTTTGAGCTTCTCAAGCCTGTCGAGTTTGAAAGTGATTTTCGAGCTTCTCGAGCCTGTCGAGCCGAACTAAGCCGAAAATTTACAACTCGAGCTCGAGCCGAGCCCAATATTTTTAAGCTCGACGAGCTTCGAGCTCGAGCCTATAATAAAATGTGTTTTCGAGCCGAGCCGAGCCTAGTAAGGTTCGGTCTCGATTCGGCTCGTTAACACCCCTACACGGGTGTATCTAGAGAAAGGCACGCACCGTTCAAAATGCATGAACTTTCAAGAGAAAGCTTTAAATGCAAAAAAAATTGTCTTAAATTATCTTTAACTTTTCATTTTTTTGCAAGAAATTACTTATAAAAGATTTGTTATTCTAAACTATTTTACTTAAACTATTTTGTTGTTAAAAGCTACCTAATATTGGTTTTCGGCGATGAATTTTTTAGAAGTTCAAAATTCTGGGAGAAAACAAATTTACCTTTGTGGAAATTGCTTAAGATTTGATCAGTAGATTAGGAGAGTGATTATTTCAATTTTAGTTTAAATAGAAGAATAAGTTAATGGTGACTTGGTAGTACAAAGTGTTGACATAGGTATGACAGAAAGAGAGCATGCATAGGAAAATGGGGAAAGTAGGGTGGGGAAATGAAAAAAGGGTTTTAAGAGATCAAGTCATATTACGTGACGTTAAAAAAATGAAAAAAGAAGAGTCAGCGCTGGAAACAGACATGAGCTAGTTGTCTACAACAAAATGGTATAAGTAAGGTAGTTTAGGACAACAAAATTTTTATAAGTTAGTTTCTCGCAAAAACTTGGAACTTAAAGGTAGTTTGGGAAGAAAAAAAATATTTTTTTTAAACCAAAATTAAGCCAACAAACATGTTGGAGTTTCCAGTGAACAAAAAAAAAAACATGCAAGGCTTTTTTTAAAGCTACTTCTTCAACTTTATGCTATGTTTGGGAATGGGAATTTCATTTGTAATTCTGGATTTGGCCTAAATGAGGTGTTTGGGAAGTTGTATAATTTGAAATTGGAATTGGTCCAATTCCAGCCTACTTCCAACTAGCCCAACTTTTTTCATTTGCAAATTCCAACTTAGAGCCTGTCATTTACAATTCCAAAATTTTCCTCAGACATGACAAAGAAGCTCAATCTACTTCTCTCTCACCATTGATGAAGCTCGATCTACTTCTCTCTCACCATTGATAAAGCTCAATCTACTTCTCTCTCACCATTGATGAAACTCGATCTCGATCTACTTCTCTCTTGCCACTGATGAATCTCGATCATGTTTTAAGCTTTTCGTTATATAAATCTGAGAAATTAAACTACTCAATTCAAAAATAAAACAACCCAGAAATTAAAAAATAGGAGATATAGATAGTTAGAGAAAGAAATAACACATTTTCACTAGCGAGCTTGATGCAATTGCGGAAAAGATCCAAAATCTGAGCACCATCAAGACAGGAATCTCTGGGAGAAGAAGGAGGAGGGGGGAGAAGTGAATCTTCGAGGATTTTGCGGCGAACAGCAGCGGCACGTGCGACACGTGATTGAGCTCGTTCGAGTTTGTCATTGTTGGAGCCTAATAGGAAAGGGCTTGTTGGAGATTGAAGGCGAGATGAAATAGAGAGTCTTCGTTTTGTTTGGGTTCTGGAATTGGACTTAGGGTTTCTGGGTTGTTTTAATTTTAATTTCGTGGTTTCCCAAACAGAAAGTAGAATTTGAAATTCCGGAATTGGAAATTCCGGTATTTGCCAAACAAGGAATTTGAATTTGAAATGAATAATTTAGAATTCCTAATTTCAATTCCATAATTGTAAATGAAATGACGGTTCCCAAACACTACCTTATGTCTTTTCATTTTCTCGCATGAATTCCAAAACTTCCTCTCTGATCAAACTCTTTCACTTCTCTTTAGTTTTCTCTCTCATCAAGCTCTCTAGTTTTCTCTCTCCTTGAAATCCTATGAATATTCTTATTATCCTAATGACCCTTTATGTGCCTGATTATACTCAATGTTAACAACCTGAAGTGAATAATTATTTATATCCTGAAGTGAATAATTATTTACATCCTGAAGTGAATAATTATTTTCAACCTGAAACATCAGAGCGTGATGTACTTTTTAACATGATGAAAGAGTATATTACTAAATAACATGAAGATTTAAATGAATTGGCTCATGATTACCAAAACATGGCGAAATCTATTGAATCTACTAACCAACAGGTGATACTTGATGATACAAATATTGGTGTTGAGAATTATACTTCGGAGGAGAAAGGCGTTGATTTGACTCATGATAATTTAGTAGAAGGTAAGGATGTAATTGGTGAAGTTGGTACTGAATGTTTCTATGTCGATGAGTCCATGGTTGAGAGTAAAGTGTCTCACACTTCTTCGATAAAATTTTCATCTGCATATGAGTGTAAAGTTGAGAGTGAGATAGTGCATGATTTTTGTCTATCGGTTCCATCTGATACTATTTTTGGGTCTCATGTTTCATCCTCTCAAAAACTTGACATTATTCTTTCTTCACCTATATTATACCCTCCAATGTTTATTCTTTCTCCCCTTTTGAATGACTCGTGATAATGTAAATAATATACAATTAGTTTCTTTTCCTTCTTTTGAGTCACATGAAAAGACTAATCATTTTTTTTCTTCTTCTTGTAAATATAATTTTTCCTTTGATTTTCCTTTATGTAGTTTTAGTAATCTGTTAGGACTAATTTTTTTCATTTTTCATTTTCATTCTTATATAGTATGCTCTGATATGTTTGTAGGAACATATGATAAGCTTCTTAGAGCATTGCACTATTATGAGTGGTATACTAATTTTAAACGGTCATGCAAGACCTTTAATATGCGCTTCTCGAGAGGCAACAAGAGCTTTGACATATTTTCTCTTTTCTTTTCATTACTTTTTATTTTGATTTTTTATCTTTGTTTCATCCTTTTTGAGTGATTTTAATTTACTCACTCTGGTGCCTTTTTTTGTGTTTGTTGTTCTAAGTGGAATGAGATTTTCAAAGAATAATACGAAATTGTTGATGTCTTGGTCTGAGTGGCTGACCGAGCTAACTTCACCCGCAGTTTGGATTTGCAACTGATTTGTATATGGATAAGAAGAAGTGCAAAATTCAAGTTTCAGAAACAGATTCTTTTAGCAGGTATTGAAGCTGTTGTGTGCTATATCTGGAAGTGTAGACATGGTTGTTATTGGACTCAATGTATTCCTACTATTATTGCTAGTAATGTGATTTGTATTAAAAATGATACTAAGATTAGAGTTTTAACTGTAATCCCACAGAAAGTGTCTAGAACTAACCTTAGGTGGTTTAATGGGTTGTAAGCTGTTGTAATAGCAAGACAGCAGAATTGTCTACATACTTTTATGCGAAAGAGTCCAACGTAATTGGTTTGTTTGGCTTTGAGCTTGTTTAGGATGTTATGTTGAATAAATCAATGAAAGACTTCCTTATTTAGCAAAAAGAAAATAATCATATAACTATACATCAATCAAAACCCAAAAATATTCACAAAAATGAGAATTCAGTAAGCAAATAAAAAACCGTAACAAAAAAGGAATTTCGGAAGTAAAATCAAGAACTTCCAACAACAACTACAACAATAACAACTACTAAATTCGGTAAAACAACAATGACAGGTCCTGGATTTAGATCTCACAATTAAGCAAATTAAAATCACCATAATCTGACCAAACTGGAATCTCAACATCACCAAAATACGATATAATTTAATAACATTTTGTATTGAATTGCAATGTACCTCTAATAATTAATAAACAAGGAAAAACAATGGCCAAATAAACAACCTAAATACAAACTCAGGAAAATTGAAATTATTCATCAAATTATTAACTACTTTTACTAAGAGTAATTTATTACAGTTCTAAAGTCACGTCCATAATCGATGAACTTAACTAAGTGAGTGGCTGAGTGCCACAAAAACACATATACACTTCAATTTCCACTAGATATCAAGCAAACTAACAATAAAATCCAATAACATCACCAGCTTCAAGCTTGTTGTGGGAACAATAACTAAACATCAATGGCGAAATTCGATCACAAAGAGTTGCCCGAAATTTATTTGATTCGTGGACATGCAGGCAAGATTCAATCACAACGAGTCGCCGGAAATTTGACTGCAGCAATTAATTTTTTAGTTGTGGTTAGGCAGAGTAAGGGGGGATTATGATGGACTCGTGCAGGAGGCAGAGGAAGGCATTGCTGGTGAAGGAAGAAACATTTGAAGTTTGATGAAGAACCTAGAAAATGAGGAGAGAGAAAGAGGAAGGACTAAGGAGGGAGGAGAGTTAAACACAAGGAAGAAGTTTACTGCTCATGTGGAATAAAATATCTCACGTGACACAAGTTTACCTGCTCTTGCAGGTTGGTTACCTTTGAGGACCACGTGTGGAAAACAACCCCTGAAGTTGGGACTATTAAATATTAAACTGATGTTGGGACTGTTTTTTCAGGGAGGTCATAGTTAGGATTGTCATTTTCAATTTTTCCTTTGATTATTCTACTCAAAATTCTCATCCCCGACTGTATATTTACGATGACGATTATGCGGGTTGGATAGAAAATGAGTATTATGGGATTGTTGTTCAAATTATAGGAAAAATCAATGTGAGAATATCTTGAAAGAGGAAGTATCTTCGTCAAAAAGCCTTCCTTGGAGAACTCTATCGTTGAGAGTGAGGTGATTAATGAGTCTTTGTCGGTTCCATCTACTGTTTTTTGAGTCTCATGTTCCTTTCTCTTAAAAGCTTGACCTCATTCCTTCTTTCCCTACTATTATATCCTCCATCATTCCTTATTTGATCTCCCTCTTTTAATGATTTCTGTGATCATGTAATTGATGTACATTCCATTTCTTCCCAACCTGTTAGGTCATGTAAAAAGACTAGTAATAACTTTTCATTTCCCTTCTTTCGTGGATGTCACTTTTTCTTTGATTTTACTTTTTTGCAGGTTTTATAGACTTCTAGAACTAATTTATTGTACATTCTCTCTTGTATATTATTTGCTTTTTGTGAGATGCATGGAGATGCATTTGACAAACCACTAAGGGCTTTGATGAGCTATTCCTCGAAGGCATCCCAAGTTTCCTAACGTCATTTTTTAATTTTAGATATTACGAAAATTTAGTTTTTTATATTTTACTAACTTATAGACTTTGTACAACTTGTGATCCATAGGTTGAGTTCCTATTATTCGTTGAGATCAATATCTACGTACTTGATCATATGATGTGTGAGGAGGTTCAATCCGAGTTTCCACCCACAACATTTTTGGTATACTCTTTCCTTTCCCCTCTTCAAGCTTTTTAGAGTCATATCTCTTTTTGCCATTTAATTTTGTTTAACTTGTTTATGTGACTGAGGATGTTGATCATGTCATGTGGTTGTGGATGTTTCCCTTTTTGTTCCGTCCTATTATTCTTTGTCACATTGAGAACAATGTGTTATTTAGCTTGGGAGGAGGATATAATTTTTGGGTCATGATTTGTATATATTTCATTCAATTTTATTTTATATTCTTTTTCCGTTTACATATTTGCATGTTTTGGCTTTGTGGGTATGCCTTCTAAAAACCTTCACAAGACCTTACTCGTCCACTAGTAGGGGTTTAAAGGGCTTTTTGTACATGTTAAGTGCAATCGTGATTCCTACGAAAGTGAGTTAGGATTTATTGCTTTCTTAGTATTAGGTGCATATTAGTTTAGTTTCTGTATTTTTCTTTGCATTCATGCATGACACATAGTTTAGGAAACTCTTTGGTGATTACAAGAAATGTATGTTTTGATTCATAAGATTTAAAATTCATGAGATAAGGGCATATCTTAGCTTGGATATTGTAATTAAACTATACAAGATTGAGCTAGACATTATTGGCCGCTTCATGTTATCATAGTTTTGCAACTTGATGGTTATGTGGTAAGATCGATTGCCATTTCCCAAGAAAGATCTAGAGTTAATTTTATTTGGTAAGCAAGCCTAGTGAGGGCATTATAGACTCACACATCAGTCTTCTGTTTTTTTGTGTGATAGTTCCTCATAAAGTATGATTCTTGAACTTTCCTTGGTACTCTTTGAGATTTATGTGGCATATGCATGTGTTGATATGACCGAGGCATGCTTTTCAATGTTTTGAGCCTTTAGAGATATTTTGTTTTCAGATATATTATTCCTTTTAATTAGCCCATTTGAGCTTTTGATATCTCATTCTCTTGATCAATCTACAATACAAACCCCTAGCCTTTTATGATTTCTCAACCCAAGTCTTGCTAAGTGAAGTAGCAGTAAAGTTCATGTTATGAGGTTGAATTTGTGGTAATCATTGGAAGGAAGATGGTGAAAGGAAATATGCTTGAAATAATGTAAAATTAGATAAACAAACAACAATGAAGAAGTTGTGAAAATAATTCAGGAAACATTGAAAAAAGAAAAAGAAAAAAAGAAATGAAAAAAGATTGAATAAAAGGTGAATGAAGTTTGTTGGAGCTAAAAAGTTTTTCGCGCTTTCTTTTTCTCTCGGCGCAACTTTAGCCTTGCTATTTTGCACCGTCGCCATGGTAGGATCTTCGAAAGCAAAAGCGAAGAAATAATCTCATTAATAGAACATGAAGAATGAAAGAAAATTCTAGAGAGAAGGGCTCTCCCTTCTCTCTAGAATTTTCTCTGAATCCCACCGCCATTTTTCAGCCCCCTTTTCCAACGCCTCTCTCGTTGCCTTTTCACCGCTTTTCTACTACTGTCCCTCCACCGCTCAGCCTCCACCGTTTCCTCACCATCTGGTCTACATCTCTCACCGCCTCTTTTCGTAGCCTCTCTCCACCTAAAACACCCCCTACCCTGCCTCCTCCTTAACTGGAGATTCGTCGGCAGCAAAGAAGCGAACTTCTGCCCAATTCGATGTCGCCAGACATCGAATCCAACCGCTGCCGATGGTGGCTCAGCAACCGATAAGAGGAGACCATATGCCTAGATCTGAGGCGACTCATCCTTCAGACCGGACTTGGCTCCGAAATTCTAAAACTCCGCCCCACCGCCACCACCGACTTATCCTTGATCTTGTCAGTGCCGTGTTCGGTGGTTGATGGTTCCCCCCTCATAGTCCCTGCCACCAAAAGGACCTGGACAACGTCCTCGTGTTCCAGATCTGGCGATTTGAAGGTGAAGCGAGTGAGCCGCCGCCTCCATCGCTTTGGGGTTGCTGCTTAATTGCGAAATTTGACTGTAAAGCTTCCTTGAGAAGCTAGAATTAGTTTTTTCTTTTCTTTTTTTCTTTTTGTTGTACTTTAGATATCTAGTAGTCACTCCCTGAGATAGGGATTCTACTAGTTTTAGGTTCCTGGTGGAAAATTCCATGAGATAGGGATCCACTAGTACCTCATGTACCTCAAAAAAAAAAATCTCATTAATAGAACAATAAGAGAACTGGTCCATCTAGATCAACGGAAGGTAGGAAAGAAAGGCCTATTGCATCAATTCATGGAATTTCATCGATAATGGTGGAGACACCCTCTTTTGAAGAACCTCTTTCTCCAAAGAGTTTGATTCAAGAATTGTAGCAACAGAGCAAGGATAAGCATCAGTTGTTTGAATGGCTTACCATTATGAAGAAAATGCAGAGTCACATCGATTCCTTTGCTCAGGGTATGCCTCATTATCGTAGTTTAATTACTGATTTTGAAAAAGTTCAAACACCGGTAGTTGGTAAAATTCAAGATGCCATTGAAATTGAAGGAAAGTCAACAACTAAGATTGATTTTGATGATGCTAAGGATGAGATTACGTACTGGGAAAATGCGATTGTATGCTTTGTAGTTGGGGCGAATCCTCCATTTTAGGTAATGGAAGGGTTTATTCGTCGAATTTGGGGAAAATTAGGAATTGATAAGGTTGCTACTATAAGGAATGGGTTATTCATAGTTAGAATGAAAATGTTAGAACAACTTGATGCCATTATAGCAGGAGGATTTCAGTTTTTTGATAGAAAACCAGTCGTGGTGAAAGCATGGCACCCTGATATGGATCTTCAACAAAGAAGAGGTGAATAAGGTTCCGATTTGGATTCAATTGCAAAAACTTGACTTGAAGTATCGGGGAGAAAAAAATGCTAGACTAAACTTGTGTCAGATATTGGAAAATTGGTGACATTTGACCAACCAATCAAATGAAAGATATGCTGAATTTTACAAGAATCCTGGTTGAAGTGGTGGTTGATCAGGCATTTTAAGCAAGATGGAACAATTGGTGGGCTATGAATGGAAGCCTACAATCTGTGCACAATGTCATGGTCTTGGACATGAAAAAGATACTTGCACACAAGAAAATAAGAAGACTAACACTAGTGGAAAAAAACGGAAGGGCTGCGTTTTTGGCCAGCAGCCCTTTCCGTAGCAGCCCTTCACTAAAACTGAAGGGCTGCGTTTTAAAACCGCAACCCTTCACAATGAAGGGCTGCGGTTGAGGCCCAAAAACGCAACCCTTCCAATATGGAAGGGCTACATTTTTGGGCCACAAAACACAACCCTTGTTTGTACAAAGGGCTGCGGTTTTGACCATAACCGCAACCCTTTTGACCCAAAAAAAATAATTTTTTTTTTTTGCATTTTTTTACTAAACAGCATACATCTTTGGAAGGATAGGCTTGAATTGAAACCTAAGAATGAATGTTCTTATCTAAGTAGATCATTTTACTGAACCAACTAACAAAAAAATGCAGGGGTAAGTCTGAATCATCGGGAAACTGAGTTGCTCAAGCAAGATTTAAGAGCATGCTAACTTAATTACAGATATTAGCCGAAAATGAATCACCAGAAATTATAAATTATGAATCAGAAATTAAGAGCAGACAAAGGACAACAGTTGAAGAGACAAAGAAAAGGCCAAAAATGAATCTCAGTCTTCAAATCTTGCATAAATACTAACCAAACTTGCAGATCAGATAATTCAGAAGGAAAAGGCCAAGGAGAAAAATTATAAATTTGAAATTACATAAATACTAACCAAATCTGAAATACTAACCAAATCTTGCATAAATCTGAAATAGTAACCAAATCTTGCATAAATACTAACCAAAAAAAGGAACGAAAATGAAAAAAAATGAACGAAAATGAACAAAAATGAAAAAAAATGAACGAAAATGAACAAAAATGAACGAAAATGAACAAAAATGAAAAAAACGAAGGAAAATACAAAAGAGAAATATTATAAATCTGAAATTACATGAACATTCATTAAAACAAAGATAAAAAAAATTATAGATCTGAAAAATGAAAAATGTATCACTTGTTGCTGTCGTTGCCGGAGTTCGTCGACAAAAAAAATGGTCGTAGTTCGACGACGAAAAAATGGCCGAAGTTCGACCCAGAAAAGGATGAACGGCGAACGAAGAAGGACGAACGACAAACGGAGAAGGACCCGTCGGATATTTTAGTGAACGACGAACGGGACGAACGGAAATCTGATTTCAGAACGTGAGAGAGAAGAGGGAGGGTGAGAGGGAAGAGGGAGGGTGAGAGAGAAGAGGGAGTTTAAATGGTGAGAAACCCTAAGCCTAACTATTCTTTTTAAATTAAAGTTTTTTAAAAAACGCAACCCTTTATTTAAAAAAACGCAGCCCTTTATTACTTATAGGGATGCGATTTTCGAATAATCGCAACCCTTCACTAAAAGGGCTTTGGTTTTCGCATTGACCGCAACCCTTTATTATTTATAGGGCTGCGATTTTCGGCTAATCGCAGCCCTTCACTATTAAGGATTGCGTTTTTCGAAAAATACAGCCCTTGCATCGCAGCCCTTCCATTTTTTCCCTAGTGTAAGAAGGTGTGGGTAGCTAAGAAGGTAATTGAGGAAAGAAATGATGGTATTCATGAAGTTGTAAGCAAAGGAAGCAAGAAGACTGCCCCAGTAGCTCCTGATGCAACTAGGAAATCTTTTGCTTTGTTTAGCAATGTGTTTATGGAGGAGGAAGATCATGAAGATATTGCAGAACATGTGAAGGGGGACAAGCCTGAGGCAGATGTTGAAGAGCATTCAGTGGAGGATAATGTCCAAGAGGGGGAGCCTCATGACTTACATGGATAATATATTCACTTGGAATGTGAGAGGGCTAAATAGCAGGAGTAAATATAGAGAGGTAAAAACTTTATCTTATCTCATAATGTCAGAATTTTTAGCCTTCTTAAGACCAAGGTAAAATCACATAATTAGGGTGATTTGTACCTTAACTTGTGCTCTGGTTAGTGTATTACTAGTAATAACAGTTGGCAAAATAGTGGTATAATTGTATTGCATGTCACCCTTCTGCTTTTTATGTTAATATTCTTGTTATAGTCGTGCTCAAATGATACATACAGAAGTGTCAGTAGTGAATGATGGAAAGAAGTTTTATTACTCTTTTGTTTATGTTCAGAATGATAGGAAGGATAGGAAGATTTTGTGGGATACTCTGGTGTCTTTGGCTGGTAGTATAAGGGGTGCTTGGATGGTTTTAGGAGATTTCAATGCAATCTGGGATATGGATGCGAGAATTGGGCAGCATGTGAGAGAAAGATAGCTAGTGGATCTTAGAGCTTGTTTGGAGGAGTGACATTTGGTGGATGTGAAAGTTGTGGGGTAGTTTTATACTTGGAGTACTAGGCATGAGGGAGAAAGGAAAGTTTATTATAAGTTGGATATGGTTGTGGGGAATCAAGATTCGTTAGAAAATTGGCCCATGATTGAGGTGATGTTTATGCCTGAAGGTGATTATGATCACTATCCTGCATTGGTGAAATCCTATTCTTATGAGCAGAGGAGGAAACCATTTAGATAGTTCAATATGTGAAGTGAATCTCTAAATTTCTTGGAGATAGTGAGAGAGGTTGGAGTAGCCAGGTGAGTGGTACAAAAATGTTCAGGCTTGTATGGAAGCTGGAGTTGCTGAAAGATGAGCTGAAAATCTTTAATGCAGAGTATGGTGATGTTTCTATCAATAATACAAAGAGTTATCAAGAGTTGACAAAAGCGCGGCAACGATTATAGAAGGATCCCATGAACATTGAGTTAATTGACAAAGAGATTCAGTGTAGGCAAGAGTATCAGAGAGCTCATAAAAACTACACTTCTTTCCTTAGTCAAAAGCTAAGGTGAGGTGGATAGAGTAGGGGGATGAAAGTACAAGAGTTTTTCACCAAAGCATCAAGTTGAGAAGGGTGAATAATAGAATCAACTCAATAAAATGCTACAGGTGAATGGGTTTCAAGTCCTACTGAGGTTACAGATGCTTTCTTAAGTTTCTACAAGGAGCTTTTGGGTAGAAAAGGTGAAACAAGATCCATTTCAACTGATATTATTGGCAGAAGCAAGACCTTGACTGAGGAGCAATATAGTTTACTCTCTCTTAATTTTACTGCTGAAGAAATTAAGGGTGCTTTATTCTCAATACTAGATGAGAAATCACTTGGTATAGATGGTTACTCAAGTCAATTTTTTTTAACGAGACTTTGGATATTGTTTAAGTCGTTGAGTTGATTGAAGCCATACAAGACTTCTTCAGAAGTGGAAATTTGTTAACAAAAGTCAATATTGCAGCAATTACCTTAAAACCTAAGGCAAAGTTCCCATCAAGTACAGGTGATTATAGGCCCATAGCCTACTATTCAGTGATATACAAGACCATCACCAAGCTTATATGCACCAGATTAGGAAATGTTTTACTTGATTTGATAGCTACAAATCAAGGAGATTTTATTACAGGGAGAAGCATTATCAATAATATCCTTGTTTGTCAGGATCTGATCAAAAGATTCAATAACAAAGGTAATCAAAGCCCAGGCATGATGATGAAGATTAAGTTGAGAAAGGCATACGATTCCGTTGAATGACAATTTATATAGAAGATTTGTTAGGAGCTCTCAATTTTCCCACTCACTTCATTTAGTTTGTTCTAAGCTGTATTAAGACATCCAAGTTAAGCATTATCAATAATATCCTTGTTTGTCAGGATCTGATCAAAAGATTCAACAACAAAGGTAATCAAAACCCAGGCATGATGATGAAGATTGAGTTGAGAAAGGCATACGATTCCATTGAATGACAATTTATATTGAAGATCTTTTAGGAGCTCTCAATTTTCCCACTCACTTCATTTAGTGTGTTCTAAGCTGTATTAAGACATCCAGGTTTACAATCTTGTTATTTGGTAGTACATAAGGTTTTTTCCCAGCCAAGAGACGGCTGGGATAGAGAGACCCAATGTCTCCACTTTTATTTGTGATCAGCATGGAATATCTTTCAAGGGTAATGGATTTCATTGGAGAAATGCAGAGGTTTAAATACTTCATTGGGTGTGCTCACTTAAAGCTTAATCATCTCTGCTTTCCAGATGATTTGCTTTTATTCTCTAAAGGACATCCTATGTCTACTTATCTAGTGTTGAAGGCCTTAAGTTGTTTTCATAATCTTCAGGCTTAAACGCAAATAAGAACAAGTCTTCTCTATATTGCACTGGGATTAAAGATGATGATATCACCAGAATTCAACAATTCTTAGGGTTTGTGCAAGAAAGTCTTCCATTCGGATACTCACGAGTTCCAATTTCTTATAAGAAGATAAAGGTTGTTGATTATGAGAGTTTACTCGACAAGATGACAACAAGAACCATTACTTGGAGCATCAGAAAGCTCTCTTTTGCAGGAAGAGCTCAACTAGTGAATCATGTTCTATTGAGCATCAATATCTATTGGTCCCAAATCTTCATTCTTCCTATAGCGGTGATTAATAAAATCAATAGCATATGTAGATGTTTCCTTTGGAGTGGGAAGGAAAATGACTTAAAGGGAGGCTACATCGAATGGGACTAGGTGTATTTACCAAATAATTATAGAGGTCTTAGCTTTAGAGATGTCATACAATGGAACAAGGCTGTTGTAGGGAAATTGATTTGGCATATTGGGATTAATAAAGATGATCTTTGGGTCAAATGGATCCATGTTGTGTATATTAAGTCCCAAAGTTGGTGGGATTTTAAAGCTTCTACTAGTGCAAGTTGGGTGGTGAAGTATATTTGCAAGATCAAAGATGAGCTAAAGCATTGGAATATTCAAGCTTAGGACAGTAGCAAACAATATAAAATTCATGGAGTTTACACAATGATGAAAGGAGCAGGAACCAGAGTAAACTGGGATACCGGTGTTTAGAATATAATGTCAATTCCAAAACACAAATTTATCATGTGGCTTAGTATTCAGCAAAGACTCCAAACTAAGTCAAGGCTCTATAGCATGGGTGTTAGTCAAGATGATCTATGCTGTATTTATGTTCAACAAGAGCAGAATCATGACCATGTTTTTTTTCAATTGTCACTACAGTCAACAACTGATGCTGATTATAATCAGCTGGATTGATGTTCCAGTTAGAAGAAGAACATTACCTCAATGGGTAATGTGGTCTCAAAAATCCTATAAAGGATCTAAAACAAGAAAGCAGGTGTTGCGTACAGTTTTGGATGCAGCAACTTACCAGATATGGAGGGTGAGAAATGATGCCTAATGGCATTTACAAGTAATGAGTTAAAAAAGAAGTATAAAGGCTAAATAGTTTATAGTGAAGCATAAGATATAACTTTGTATTCCTAAGAAGTGTAGCAGTACAAATAGAGAGTGGATAGATCATTTGTGATCTTTGTTTTTTCAGACCTCGTGTGGTCTTGCTGGGTTCTTCAAATGTTTCTAGTTCCTTGCTAGTTCATAAGAAGTTAGGGTGTGAAGGTGTGTTGGTTTTTGGTTGAAAATAAGCTCTCTTACTTACCAAAAAAAAAAGCTTGTTGGAGTTGATAAGGATAAGTATTATCTTGATTTATTAGCAATGTGTTTTTGAATTTCTAGTAGAAGTTTTTGTGGCATTTGTATCTAATGGCTATAGATGTTAAAATATTATTTCCTCCACTAGCTGGCTTTTAGCACCATGTTTTCAAATATTTTTCCTACCCTTACCTTAGCCACAATGCAACCCGTTGTAAGTCCTAATGATTTATATGCATGCTTTCGTTAGTCTTAAGTAGAGAATGAGACGATAGTAAAGCTTAAAGAAAGATAATGTATTCGAGTCGACTTAGTACATGTTTGAGTAGAAATTCCATAACCCATAAACACATGAGAGAAGTGTGCTCGACTAAGGTGAGGTTTACCGAGTTCAATTAAGTTTATTTTGGGGAAAGGTTTGTACTTTGCCATGGTAAGTCAAGTTACAAGTACATAAATTTCTGTGAGGTTTAATTTTGGTCTATCTTAATCCAATCTCATAATTATAGTATCTTTCATATGCCCGAATTTCATGTCTTGTAGGTGGAATTAGGGATGGGCATGGCTCCACGACCCGACCCGGACCCCGTTGGACCTGATCCTAATTTAAGGGTATGGGTCCAACTTTTCAGACCCTAAGGGTCCGGGTCTTGTTATTTTAGACCCAGAGACCCTTAGACCCTAAACTTATTTAATATATAAATTTTAACTTGTTTTTAAAAAAACAAACTGATTTTCTAAAAGACTAAACCCTAACCTAAAACACCAAAAGACCCATTCTATTTTGTGGGTGAGAGAGAGAGAGACGCCTCCAGGCCCTCCACATTACAACACCATCGACTTCATTGCTAGATTTCCTTCGACTTCGCCGCCGAGTCACGCTGCTCATGCACTTACGCGAGGTATTTTCTCTTTAATTTTTTTAGTTTTTTTATTTTTCTCTGATTCCTTCGATCTTTTTTCTTTATTTCGAACCCTTTTTGTATGCAACTGTGAATTTCACTCTTCAAACTCCCCATTTCTTGACTTCCTAAGTGTCTTTGCATTAAATTTCCCCATCAGTATGTGTGTAGAATATGGTATTTTCTCTTTAATTTTTTTCAGCTTATTTGTTTGAATTTTTGAGCATATTATGGTGAACTCTTGTGTAAGCTGTGTTTGTTTCCTTTTTTTCAGTTTGTATGTTTGTGTTTGTTTCTTTTTTTTAGTTTATATGTTTGTGTTTGTTTCATTTTTTTCAGTTTATATGTTTTTGTTTGTTTCGTTTTTTTTCAATTTATATGTTTGTGTGTATTTCATGCGAATTCTTGTGTTTGTTCATGCGAATTCTTGTGTTTGATGAGTCGAATTTGTAGAAAGTTAGGGTTAAAAATTTGAAATGTGTACTTTATGTTGATGAATGCTATTTTTTGTAGGCCATGGATGAGATACAATCTGAATCTGGTTCTAAAAACAAAGATGCATCTCAGAGTATTGAAGAAAATTTTGTAAACTTAGATGAGGGTATGGATGAGGAAGGATTTGTGAATGTAGATCAAATGGGTGAGCAAGCTACTAATACAAAACCTACAAATAGTAGTAGAACGTCTAATAGGAAGCAAACATCATCGGTATGGACATACTTTACCAGGATTATGGGGGATGGTGTTTTAAAAGGGGCAAAGTGCAAGCATTGCAAGGCAGAACTTAAAGCAAGTGGCAATCATGGTACTTCACATTAGCATAAGCATGCTGATAAGGTGTGTCTTAGAAGACACTAAAGGATCCCTCCTAGTCAAACATAATTGAAAATGAAAACAGAGGCTGATGGGTCAACTTCATTGGAGTTCAGAAGTAAAGAAAAAGAAGTGGAATTCAACCAAGAGGTGTCAAGGAAGGAGTTAGTTCAGATGGTCATTATGCATGAATATCCGTTATCCATAGTAGATCATTTTTCATTTAGGAGGTTCGTTTAAAGTCTCAATTCTTCATTCAAGATGATTTCTCGAACCACCTTAATGCGTGATATCATTAAAATGTATAATGAAGACAAAACATCTCTCAAGGCATTATTGGAGCATAATGAGAGTAGGGTGTCAAATACTACTGATATGTGGACAACCTCTAATCAAAAGAAAGGCTAGATGGTTGTTACTTCCCATTTCATCGACCAACAATGGATCCTACGGAGTTGCACTTTGAGGTAGTTTTCTTTAATTCTATATATTTGGTTCTTAGTTGAATTTTATTTTCTTGATTGTATATACATTAGTTGGTTGGTTGGTTGATATCATATATATATATATTTATTTATTTATTTATATAGGTTTTGTTATGTGCCATGTCCTCACACAAAAGGGGTTATTGCTAAAGTGTTGATGGATTGCTTGTCTCAATATTCTTTAAAGAATAAAATCTCTTCTGTGGTTGTTGATAATTGCTCCACTAATGATGATATGAGAAAAATTTTGTTTGATAAATTTGAGGAAAGTTCACTTGTATTTGGTGGAGAGTTTCTACATACGCGATGTAGTACCCATATTTTGAACTTAGTTGTGCAAGATGGATTAGATGTGATTAGTTCTGGGATTGAGAAAGTTCGAGAATGTGTGTCATTTTGGATGCCAACTCCAAAAATAATTGAAAATTTTGAGGAGGCTTGTCGTTTTTTGAACTTAAATACCACTAAGAGGCTAGTTCTTGATTGCAAAACTAGGTGGAACTCTACTTTTTTTATGCTTCAAACTATTTTACCTTTTAAGGATGTGTTCTTGAGGTTGAAGCGTTTATATAAAAGGATGAAATTTGTGATTCCTTCTGAGTATGATTAGACTTTAGCTGCATTTGTATTTGAGAAGTTGGAGATGTTTTATAACACAACTGTTGTATTTTCTGGCACAAACTTTACCACCATTAACTTGTTTTTCCGGATGATTTGTGAGATCAAATATGCATCGAAGCAATGGTTAACAAGTGATGTTGAAGTGATTAGGTGTATGGCTAAAAGCATGTAGGAAAAGTTTAACAAGTATTGG
The DNA here is from genome assembly GCF_026745355.1 of Beta vulgaris subsp. vulgaris. Taxonomy (NCBI): domain Eukaryota; kingdom Viridiplantae; phylum Streptophyta; class Magnoliopsida; order Caryophyllales; family Amaranthaceae; genus Beta; species Beta vulgaris. The sequence goes on along the minus strand of NC_079202.1, from coordinate 31,741,621 downwards.
GATAACATCAATGGACTGTTAGCTATTGCTTCAATTTTAGATCCTAGGAACAAAATAAATTGTGTGAAGTTTTATTTTGAATTGTTTTATGATAGTGGAGGTGAGAGAGAAATTGGAAGAATTAGGATGATTCTTGATAGGATTGTGGTTGAGTACCAAGGAAAAACAAGGGGAGATTATGAATCATTCAATCAAAGTAGCAAGAAAAGAGTAGCTCCACAATCTTCTAAGGGTGGAATGGATTTATGGGTACAAAATAAGAGTGTAAAGACTACCACAAAAAAAGTGAATGTGAGGTGTGAATTGGATCATTATTTGGAGGGTGATCCATTACCAAAAGGTGATGAGTTTGATGTTCTTAAAATGGTGGAGAAAGGATAACAAGTATCCAATTTTGAGAAATATTACTAGAGATATTCTTGCTATTCCCATTCAACCGTGGCTTCGAAAAGTGCTTTTAGTACGGGTGGAAGAGTGGTTAGTCATCACCGTTCTAGGCTCCATTCACATACTATTGAAGCATTAATGTTCTTGCAAAATTGGATGACCCAAGACCTTAAAGGTAATACTCTTATGTCTTATATCGATTTTTATATTTATAAATTTATATATACCAAATACTTATTTAAACATCGTGATTCGCGAACATGTATTAAGGTACATTGGAAAGCTCTCATGCTTGCTCTACTGTTACCGATGATTCTTATGTTGAAGGCGATGAGGAAGTAGTTGATATTATTGATATGGTACGTTTGGATTGTTAAAATTTTCAAATTTATATAAATGTATAAAGAGCCTTAATTTTTTTTTTTTTACTTTTTATTGGTTTGTAGGATCTGGATGATGAGTTTGATGATCATATGGATGATTGAGGATGCATATTGATTATGGAGGCTTGAGGATGCATGAATTGAGTAATGGGCTCATGGGTACAAGAATTTATGAGGCCATTAAACATTCTTTAGTCGTTTTTCATTGTTTTTTTGGATATTAGTCTTCTAAGACATGATTTGTATTATCCTAAATAGTATACTTTGCTTTAGACATAATTATTATTGTATATTATATTTTTTTTATTTATGCGTATTTTTTTCTAGATGATTATTGATATTAATAATGCTGAAAATATGGCAAAATAAAGATTTTAGCCCTAGACCCTCTTGACCCTCCAGACCCTAAGGGTCAGGGTCAATTTTTTCATACCCTTCGGGTCCAGGTTTGGGTCTGCAGAAAAAATTTAGGGTCCGGCCAGACCCGACCCTTTCCCATCCCTAGGTGGAATGGTTGAAATGTATAAGTCTTGTGAATTGGTTGGTTTGCTTGAGGACAAGCAAATATTTAGCTTGGGGGAGTTTGATAAGTGTATATTCTAACATCATTTAGTTGCACAATAAGAAATTATATGTAGTATAAGAGCATTCACATTGCATTTTTGCATATTTAGTTTCCTTTTTATAAGCTATAGTGCTTTCATGTGTTGTTTGGTCTTTTGTTTTAATCTCAGGTACTTTGGACTCCCTTTTGAAGACATTATGATTAAGGCACTTGGATGAACTTCAAAATGATATATGATGTGCCCGAAAATAATTGGAAATGAATAAGATACAAATGACTTTGTGTAGTTGTGCGAAATATGACACATTTTTATCATTTTCACCATAACTTTTGACACAAAACTGATAATGAGATAATTCTAACTGGGTTAGAAACTAGAGTTCAAGAGTTTTCTAGCAATATATTACATGTGCGAAACAAAGATCCATATCAAAAATAGCTATTTGAAGTTGAGCTGAAAAATCTAATGCGTAAAGACTTTATGTAAGATTAGGTCAACACGTTCGTGTCACTAGTGACACGCCCTTGGTCTGCTCTTTGATGTGTGTCAGCTTTGTTATTTTAGGAAGTTATGAATACTCTTTTGTTTGTTTGTTTTAGGGGGGATAGTTTATTGGATACACTTTTTAGGGTTTCTAGAGATAAGTTAGAGAGAGAAACTTGTAAATCTTTATTGTTTTTCAAAATTCCACCTTTCTTCCATTAATTCAAGTATTAATTTTCTTATTCCTCTTTTGTCTTTTGTTTTCTATTACGAAGTTTAACTATTGCTCTCTGGTATCTTTACTTATTTCAATTATGTTTGAGTAATTCATTATCTATGGTTAAGTTGAACCATAGTATGAATTGATTCATGATTATGCCTTTAAATTTTTCAAATTAATTATTTGTTTGTTCTTGCATAATTGATGCGCGTATTTCAATACTAAATTAGGGATAATTAGTATTGTTACTATTCTATTGTCTTGATCTCAACGGGAGTTGGGTTTCAATAAATTTGAGTATTTCAATTAAGGACATGAAATTATCTAGGGGATCGGAGTAGATATAATAGATTGTTAAGAAGTTAGAGTGTCAGGTTTAATGTCATTAATTTGCATGATTCCACGAGAGTAGGTTTGAGTGCATATTAGGAAAGTCATAGATACTCGTGGGAGGTTTATTATGGTATTTTATAGGGTGTAGTTTTCCTTTTGAGCATTTATATAATTAGTTTTGCTAGGAATAATTATTGCATATAGTGATGATAGTATGAAATTAGGATGATTAACTATTTTCTTGAGTTAAGAAAATAGGTAATTATATTAATTTCATGTTTCCATATAAAAAGGGAGTTTCTAATTTTGAAAATTAGTTTTGAATGGAAAATATTTTTAAAAAGATTTTTGGATAAAGAGTTTTGTGAAAACTGATTTTAAACAACACGTTTCTTTAAAAATATTTTCGGAAAAAAAAGAGTTCTAAAAAAATCCGATTTTTAAGAAAAAAGATTTTGATAAAGATTTTCGAAAAAAGAAAAAGAAGAGTTTTAAGAAAAACTGATCTTAAAGAAAAAGATTTTGAAAAAGACTTTTGGATAAAAATTGATTTAAAATCTGATTAATAGTTGGCATAAGATGTGGAGGAACAAAATCATTTTTTATAAAAGACAAAATTTGATTTTAGAAAGGAAAAGATTTTAACCCTTAATTTTAGGAATAAAAATTATTCAAGAAGATAATCATATCTTGGAGAATAATTTTTATTTAGTTGATAAGTTATATAAGGGATAGAAATCAGAAGAAAAACTTAGGTTTTTCAGATTTGGTTTTTGATAAAATTTGAGAGCTGAAAACTGATCCCTATAGCACAGTGTACGACACAGAGTTCTAGTAAGTTAAGGATTCTAAACAACGATCCTATATTTGCTTGAATACGAAGCACACTTTTGAGGAATCATTATTATTTTTGTAATTTCCATTATTATAGAGAGTAGCAACAATTAGGGTTATGTGTTGGGAATCACTACTAAAGTTAGTAATGGGGGAATCGTATTGTATCAAAAGTTTGATATTTTAAGATTAGTTTATGTGGACATCGATCTCAGAGGTGAGATTGAACCATGTTAAATTCATGTGTCTTATTATTTGATTTCATTATTTTCGTGTTTTGATACAGTTTAGTTCGAGCAAAAACATCAATCGAAGAGTTTATGAGTGAATCAGACAGTGTAAGGCACTGTGCCATAGGAGTTTTGTAGCAAAAATTGATTAGATTTTTTCACTCATTTCAACCCCCCTTTCTTGAGTGTCACCTTATACTCCAACACCTAGTTTCAGTTTCAAAGGATGGTTCTATTATGTAGGAAAAGCTCAAGGACCTGCTTTCAACAAAAGATGATGGTTTTGCTAATGCTGCTCCCTGAGAAATGAGGTTGTGTGGAATCTCACAACATGGCTCCCTGAGAAAAGTGATGCAGAAGATGAAGAGTGTGTTTCTAATGCGCTCAAGTTCAGTTATGCCACATAAGATTTCTGGTCAAGATAGTGATCTCATAAAAAAAAAAAACGAATTTATTTACTAATTTTTTAAAGGTGAACTCAAAAGTTTTTGATTTTGAGGATTGGATGATAGTATAATTTATCTATTTAAACTTATGGGATTTCAGATTTTGGGGGTTGTGATATGGACGCCAGTCGCTAGAGTTCACTTATAAAATGTTAGATTCAAATGCACGTAATATATGACTTAAATTATATAAAATCAACAACAGTCATAATATATTAATGTTAAATTATAAAATATTAAAACTAGGAGCATTTAAGGTATTTTATGCGCACACCCAAACTTCTCAATAGTTGGCTTATATAATAAATATTGTATTAAAAAAGTTTCACTTATTATTAGATGTTTATCACCCCAAACTTATCCTATATAACTATAAAAGGTGGTTGGTGATTTTATATATATCTTGATAAGGAATAAAACGCTATTTGAAATATTGTTTGAGATCGTCATAGTATTTTCTGATCCACCCACTTATTATCTCAATTTCTGTGTTTCGCATATTGATCAACCATTCAGGATCATCTTTTTTTGCATGTTGTATGTCCACGCAGTGAGATCCTATAATACATAAAAAAAATTTGTCAGTCGAAAGAATTATAGACAAATATTTTCTCCTACCTGAAATATGAGAAACACTTTTCTAAAAACTCTCAACTAAAAGGGAAAAGTGTTGCACTTATTTCATATGAAGTAATAGTTATAGTAATCTTATTTTCTCTTACTAATTTAAAAGAATAAAAAAAAATCAATTATTTTTACCTTGTGTTGCATAAACGGCAATGATACTATCTGACAAGTTGTACAATACCCTACAACCATATAAAACAACATAATGAGATCATAATGCACGAAAATAAAAATTTTAAAATAATGTATATCATTTATTTAAATTTATAATTAGAACAATATGATTGGTAAGGTTTTGTGTTTGGATAAAACAAGAGAAGGAAAATCTAGATGCTTGATTCTCCCTCCATTCCCATTCCTTTTCATTCACTTCCTTATCAAAAATACCATGGATGTTGGCTGACTTGATTAGTAAGGTCTTAGCTTTAGAGGTGGTATATATAATATATTCAAGACTATTATCACATGGTACATAGCCAACATAGGTTTAGAGACGATACTGATTTAGGATATGCATAAAGGGTGTTCCCTTTACTGATATCATGATTATGGTAATAGTATAAGCCACAATATAATGCACCCCTGCTTATATTAATTAATGGAAATAAAATCATATTAACAGAATTGTTTCTCGAAAAAATTGTATATCATCTTTAGTAAGGACCTGAGCTTTGAGACAATATAACAACACAACTTGTTTCAAAGAGAGGGAGTGTATATTTAGGGATAAAACTTACCCAGCACTACTGTAAGGATCTTGGAGTCCATTTGAAAAAATGATATTACTGCCAAATCTTCCAAATATTAGTTTCATGTCCTGGTAACATGAAAGTGATGTAATTAGTCAGCCAAATTATTGGGCGAGCATTTGCCAAAAAAAAAAAGACTTGAACAATTTTGAAATTTATTTGACATTTGCTGCAGCTAATTAGCGATATATATGTAGTTTGTAGTAGCATGGATGTCCCTAATATGAGATAATGATGACTTAGCTTACATGTCCTCCATAGTAGGATGTAATCCAATGTGGGCGAGGCATAACATTATACTTGTTCTTGCAATCTTGAATAAAGTCTCGGAGATTGAAAGGTTGAGGAGGAAACATAGACCATTTGCTAGTACCTATAGGCATCACCATTTCACTGCAGGTCTGCAACATTTATTAAAGATGAGAAATTTACATATTTTATATAAGACAACTAGCTAGTATTCAGAATATACATCAATATTATTACACTTCTCTTATTCGTTCTATTCCCTAATCCCTAGTTGTTTTTCCTTAAGGTAACAAGAATTCCTTGTAAAAAGGGGAGAAATTTGAGATCCTTCTTATAAGGATTGTATAATTTTCATGTGCCTTATATAATAAATTATATTAAAGATGGACAAAGTTTTGTGTAATTTTCATAGATATAATTACCAATTAGAATATATAATTCAGAAAATATAGCTATTGAATTGACAGTTACGTGTCACATGCCATGCAATAATCGTAATATAGACAAAGGAAACACCTAATGTGTAAATTCTAGAGGAAGTATTCTCCCATACTCGGTAGGGGACAACTTGTCCCATATCATGACATTTTTGCAATTTCACCAGCAACTTGATACAATATAACATTTACTCGATATGATTAGATGCAGCCATGATATGATATAATAGCTAATTGATATGATAAGATAGTATTAAGATATGATATACTAATCATCTAATACATCAACTAGATTACAACTAACAATCCCCAAATAAAAATAAGTTAAAAAAAAATATTTATAATTTTTAAATATTAGTTTTAGTCATAAAAATAACTTAAATGCCATGATATTGGACCATATCAAATATGGAAATATCATCGCTAGTAAATTCTATGTTGTGTACTTTTCAATGGTTAGGGTATAATAAAAGGAATAGCTAAACTTGATAGCATTATATGTTAGTGATTAGGATAAGAAAAATAATTCATTAGAGTTTCTTACTGTTATCACAAAGCAAAGGTATTTTTTGTACGACTTTTTATAGATCACATTCTTCATACATCCATACATCCAATTGTATTATGTGCATGTGCATCCTATGACTAATTTTTACTCATTTAGAGCTTTCCCTTTTGTGTGTACATTGTTTGATTAGAAAATTTTTAATGAGTAATGAGAAAAAAAAAAAGCCTTGAATAAATGTATCATGCTCACGTACCCAGGTGCATGATAAAAGATGTACTATTTGCAAGATATAATAACGCTTCATTATCTTTTGTTTAGGAATATTAATTAAGTCATGAGCATAATGGAATGATGATTAGCTCTTCATTTCTTCACCAAATCTTACTTGTTCGAGACTTGTAATGATATTTTTATAAATGAAGGGATGACATATGCATATAGAGAAGAGGTAGTTTCACATGGCACGATAAATGATTTTGACAATCGTTTTAATTTACTACTCCATCAGTTAAGGTAAGGAGTAGGGGTGCTTATCGAACGAGTCGAGCCCGAATAGCACTAGGCTCGGCTCGAGCTCGTTTAACTTTTTATCGGCTCGGCTCGGCTCGTGAGCTCGCCGAGCTCGCTCGTGATTAGAATTTGTGGCTCGAGCTCGGCTCGTACGCTCGTTTAGGCTCGGCTCGTGAGCTCGATTAGGTTACTCTTCTCTATCTTTTTTGTTTTCTTTTTTAATTGTTTTTACCTTTTCTTTTTATCTTTCTTCTATTATATACCTTAGTTAATATCTTAAAAGAAATATTTATATAATTTTAATATACATAAATAATTTTTTAATATAAAACAATTTTTTAATATAAAATATTTTTTTAATATGAAATACTTTTTTTAGTATAAAATAATAATCGAGTTGTTCACGAGCTTTACGAGCCGAGCTTTGCCTAGCTCGGCTCGGCTCGTTTAAGTCTCGAGCCGAGGTTTGACCGAGCCGAGCCCGAGCTGCTCAAGAGCTTGTCAGGCTCATTATCGCTCCTAGTAAGGAGGAGAGAAAGTGTGGAAATTTGATATTTTTGTTTATTTGTATAGGAGGGATAATGCGGTTATGTTGAATTAAGTGGCCGCACCAAGTGAGAAATAAAATAGGGTGAAAAGTGAACAAACAATTACCAAAAAAGAAATAAAGCAAAGTCATAAAAAACTGTAAATAAAAGGGGAGGGACCATATGTATAAATGTGATATAGACAATAGGCACCAAAAATAACCTAATGAACAATGCTTTTAAGTACATGAAGTATGGACAAATGATGTTTGTGTTAAAGCAATTGAAATAAGAAGGTTTGAAGAAGATCCAAACTAGATAAACAAAAGAATGCATTAGTAAATAAGTGTAAAGTGTAGTACTTCAAAAAGATTTTTGTAGTGAGAAGTGATCACTTTTTTTTTTTACGATACTTCCTTTGCTAAACCAACTACCTATATTCTGGTAAACCAACTACTTATATGAAAGACACTCGCTAAAATTGAGAGCCCTTAAAATACAAGAAAACCTCCATTTCATTTTCCTACCTTAGTAACAAAAATATTCTAAAATGATGCCCAAAAATATTATCCCTTATCTCTGTTAGATTTATTCAGCATACATTCGATCCTAAATCAACACTAGGATTCTTCTAAATGATAGCAGAATCAAACTTCAATACCAACGCCTTCCAAGGTCCCCTAAAAAGGATGGGGCCGAAAATCCCATCTGAATTTGGAGACATGAGTCCACAAGATGTGGTTTTTCCCATGGTGGTTTATGGTCAATTTAAAGACTATAGAAGATTATACAAATCACAAATCCAAGAATGGGTGGACTCATGCTGGATCTCGAATGAAGAAATCAAAGTCGAAAAAATAGGTACAATTTTCTTATTTTTCTGCACCCACATTGATGATAGAGATAATCTCCTATTGAAAAGTGTAGCAAATTTTCAGGGAGCCCTCCTAGTGTTTAGAGGATGGTTCCCAGGAGCTTCCCTTCGTAGTCTAAACTTCTCAAATATCCCTCTTTGGGTAAGGTTAAAAGGTTTACGTCATTGTTAACAAATCCCATGTTGCAACTAGAGCCTTAAATAAACATGGTTGAATCATAAAATTTGACAATGATTACTCTCTCGCAAAAGTTTACGTGTAAATCGATAAACCTCTAATTCCAGGGGTTTACTATGAATATAGTCTAGGCTATCATGCCTGGGCTGATTTCAGATATGAAGGAATTTTCATCTTCTGTAAGAACTGTGGTATGATAAGGCATAAAGTGATCAATTGTAGAACTTCTCTGAATGCAGCTCAGAGAGTTTTTGGAAAACGCATGGCGGAAATTTATCGGGATCTAAACAATCTAATGGTGGAAAATCCCATTACTCTTTGTTACTCAAACAAAATTATTGGCTCAAGGAATTTGAAATCCTTAGAACCTCAAGATTTAACCTAACCATCTACCCCTCAGATGACATTCCCTTCTCGGAATTCAACTCAGACTCATCATCACCACATTCTCCAGACTCACCAAATCTGCCTGCCCAACCCAACCCCGACCCATGCATGAAAAAAGGAAATTTTTAGACAATACATCCACTTCTTCTGATGATAACTCACCAAATACCAAACCTATCCGGAAAAGAAGAAAGTTCCCACAACCACCCAATATCATTAGTATCTAAAGAGAAAAAGGAGAATGTTCCCAGAAAGCTTCAGCTGAAAATAATAAAAAGCAAAGAAATAAGGGGAATAAAGCACACAAGATTATGGAGTCTATGCCAAATACCAGTACAATATTCAAGCATGGAAGAAAACGAGAATGGATCTCGAAAACACCATGCAAGGATCGTCCGTAAACTCGAAACTGTCAAAAGTGGCATGTAAGTCCAACTACTGTTCATAATATTAAAGTTAACTGTACCAGTCTTTGTTCAACTTGCATTTATTCCTCTGATAGTAATTTTGAGAGGCTCAAGAAACCTAGACTAGGGAGTAGTTTATTAGTTGAAAATTTTTCCTTAAATGGGAAAAACCGTCAGTCTACTGGTGCCCAACTCACACATCTGATAATCCCTTTTCTTATTCTTCATTCCTCACTAAAGTTCCCAGTTCATTTAATTCCAACCCCATTTAATCCCTTAAACTTCCAGTTAGTGAGTATGGGAAGTACGTTTTCTGCCTTTCTCATCATTACATGGCCAGTTTTCGCGATAAGTTCTACATCCCTTCCCCTCCCAAGCATTTACTCTTAACCCCAACTACACAAATTGATACTTCTGACCCCTATGATATAAAACAGCTCATCCTCCCTTTTAAGAACTACCACTTGATTAATTCCATTGAAACTTACCCTCCTTCTCCCTCTTTACCCAATAAAGAAAAAATTTGGTGGTCTTTTTCCATCACGAAAAGTCAAATAGCTAAGGTGGCTATCCGTATTGATAGGGGTGAATGGCTTACTATTCTGAACACAGACCACCTTATTATACCAACCAACCCTCTTCAAGATCCCTTTATCCCTAGAACTCAAAGATCCATACTTGCTGGCCCAATTCTACCAAAATTTTAAAGCCTTTTTAACCTTAGTCTTATGGATCCTGAAGTTGAAGCATGGGCTCTAGTGAAGAGTCATTAGACTCTTTTGCTTTCCCAACACCACCATCAGTATCAACCCAACTTGTTTTACCCCCTACACAGTCCTCTTAAATTAGCCCAACCACCCTTTGCAGACAAAACCACTTTACGCAGCAAGTGTAAAACCGATCATACTAATTTTCTGCTTTACAATGGAAAAGCAGATGCTGACCCGTGTATGATGGATGTAGCTAGGCCAAGTACCATCAAAAGTCCAGAAACGGAGAGTCTATCCCTTTCTGAACCAGTATCAAATGAGCCTATTTTAAGCCTAACTGTCAACATGGACGAGGTTTATTACTCGGCGGATTCAGAACTTGGTCTCATGGATCTGGCCAAAATGAATCTAAATGGGCTGGGTCACAAAACTTCAACTTCGGACAGGACTTCGTGTACCAGAAAAGAGGATTACGGGAAAGGAAAAGGAAAGAAAAAAAAGGAAAGACAAAATCGAAGAGGAAAGAAGGGCTCGCACTGAAGCAAGGCACAACTTGCGAAAACTTGGAGACTAGGCAATCAATCTATGGGGAAAATTATCATCTCCTAAGGACCACATGAAGCCGAAGAAAAGAAGAAGTGATAGTTCTACAGTTCACTCGAAGGAAACAGTTATGGAGTCGTCTGACTATGGTAGCCAAACTATGAAAAGATGCAAAATGCAGAGAAAATGCAAAGAGAAAATGATTCTCAAGTATGTTCTTAGTGAGGATGATCTAAGCCAAATAAACTATGATTCCAACTCAACAACTGAGGGTATGGTGGCAGGCCCAGACCAGCCACCCAACAAGATATGAAAGCTGGATCTTGGAACTGCAGGGGACTTAAATCTGCCAACTCCCCTACAATTTCCTTCCTAAAATGGCTGGTTGGCAGTGAAGCTTTAGACCTTTTATTTTTATCTGAAATAAAATGTAAGGTATCGGAGTTAGAACATATAGCTATAAATCTTGTCTTAGGTAGCTTTTCTGGTTGTGACTCTAATGACCTTTTAGGAGGTCTATTTTTGTGTTGGGGCTCAAGCTTAGATGTCACAATTCTGTTTGTTTCGAAAAGCTATGTATGATGCACCTTAAAAGATGAATGCAATGTAGTTTACTATGTTGTCTGTGTTTATGGGGCCCCTAATATAGGGGATAGACAAGAAGTTTAGCAAACCATTCAAGCTTTTATCTGGGCACACTCAGGAAAAATGCTCGTCCTGGGAGATTTCAATCAGGTGGATTATTCCCCATTACAAAAATCAGGCGGGACTAAGTAATACAAGGGGCAAAAAAGTTCATAAAGTGGAAATTGGATTGTAATATTGTCGAAATACCCCACCATGGAGTTCCTTTTACTTGGACGAACAAGCGGAAAAATGAAAATGTAATGTTAGGGCTTATTGCAATGATGAATGGTGATTGACATTCTCTGAAGTCATATTCATCAATTTCCCAATCTTTCTTTCAGACCATAGTCCAATAATCATTGATTGCCATCCGAAGAAAATAAGGAAAAAAGGCCCTATAAAATAGAAAATCGGTGCTTGAAATTCCCAAAAATCCAGGAAAAGATAAAGGAAATTTGGCATGAAAAGGTCAATGGATCAAACTTTTTCTCTATTCAAAGATAACTCCAAAAAATAAAGGAGGAATGCAAGAAATGGTATCTGGAGTTCAAAAAGGACAAAGGAATCAATTGGGCTCATATAAGTTTGGAAATTTCAGAGGCCTAGAAAGCAATGGCAGACCACGAAGGAAAGAGGAATGAATATGAGCTTAGGAAAAAAAATTGGGCCAGAACAGATCTCGAGCTAGAGTTTTGGAAACAAAGGGCCCGAACAAAATGATGAGACAAATTTGGAGACCAGCCCACTGCTTTCTTCTACAAATGCACGAAGGCCCGCCAAGCAAGAAATGAGATAAAAGCTATCAAAGGACCAAATGGAGAATGGATGTCAGACCCAAACGAAATAAAAGGCCAATTTGTCAACTACTTTCTCATATCTCTTTCGGGGCCCACCAACAATACAAATGATATAGATATTCAAAACTGGCTGATAGATATGCCAGAACTAAATCCAAACCAAGTGGATTGTCTAAATCAACCTTCTATAGAGGAGAAGGTAAAAAATGCCTTTTTAATATGAAGCCTCTAAAATCACTTGGGCCAGATGGAATACCTCTGGCTTTCGACCAGAAAAAATTGGGATATCATAGGAGATGAAGTTAGAAATGCCACCCTCAACTTCCTAAAAGGGGGATACCTTCTCAAGGAAACAAACCAGACTTTTATCACCTTACTCCCGACAACTGATCGCCGTGAGCAAGTAAGTGAATTCAGACTCATTAGTGAATGTAATACCTCTTATAAAGTGATTTATAAGTTCTTAGTAAGAAGGATGCAACCCATCATGCAAGACATCATTGGAGACTTTCAAAGTGCTTTCGTCCCTGGAAGGTCCATAAATGATAACTGTCTTTTTGCTCACGAAATGTTAACTTATCTAAAGACGAAAAGGAAGAGACATGCCAGATTTGAATTTATCTTGAACCTTGATCTCAATTAAGCCTGTGAAAGGATTAGTTGGGTTTTTGTGGACAAAGTTCTAAGGAAAATTGGACTTTTATAGTTATGGATTTACAACGTGATGCAATGTATAACTACCGTCACATACTCAGTCTTAGTCAATGGAGAAGCCGCGGGTCGAAAAATTTTGGAAGCGGGTCTGGATAGGGAGACCCCTATCCACGTACATATTTATACTTTGTATGGAAACTTTATCAAGGAAACTGATAAAAAAACACAAAGACAAGGGAGTATAAGAGGCATGAAAATTGGTAGAAACTCAGCTTCTCTCAGTCACCTATTCTTTGCGGATGATGCTCTATTATTTATGAAAGGCACAATGGATAATTGTTGGGCTCTTAGGAAAACATTATACAGTTTCTGCCTATTCTCAGGAGAAATGGTTAACTCTAATAAGTCCTTTACAATTTTTAGCAAAAATACTCCCCCAAAAGTCATAAGACTGTTGAGTAAAAGGTTGGGGATGTAGAACAATTAGAAGCTAGGAATGTATCTAGGGTGCCCAATGGCTGTTAATGGAAGAACGTTAAATGTGTTCCTGAAAATTGACGATAAAGTGGCCTCGACTATCTCCTCATGGAAGTTCAAGAGCATAAACCAAGCAGGTAAAATGCTACTCATAAACAACATACTAGTAACTTTTGCATCACACATTATGGCTAACTTCTGTATCCGTCCCAAACAAAATTATACAAAGCATATCCTCTAAGCTATTAAAATTCTGGTGGGCCTCTAGTCATAAAAAAAACCAATCTACTGGAGAAAGAAATCTTTATTAGAACAACACAAGACACAAGGGGTACTAGGACTAAGAAACCTCGATAATCTCAACACTGCCCTTCTTTTCAAGCAAAGTTGGAGAATGGAAACCAGGCCTGAACTTCTTGTGAGCAAAGTGTTCAGAGGAAAATACTCTAAACTGGTTCTATAGGAGCAGGCAGGGGAGTTTTCCCACTGCATGTTCTTGGGGAGGAATGAGTGTCATGAAAAGTGTGTTCCAAATGAGAAAGGGACTAGGAAAAATGATTGGTGATGGGAAGAACACAAATATTTTAGAAGAAATCTGGATAAGTAATATGAATGCGGTGCATTTCAAAAATGAGGAGAATTTGCTAAATACAATTAGACCTAAATGGGTAGCAGACCTCATAAATCCAGCAGGAGATTGGGATGAAACTATAATCCATAAGTGGTTTGACAAGAAAGTAGACAAGGGCATCCTAGCCACTCACTTGCCTGACATAAGTGTACAAGATGAATTTGTATGGCTACAGACTTCACATGGAAATTACGAAGTCAAATCAGCATACATGATATGCAAAGAAGGAAATGAAGAAGTTGAAGATTATTCAAAATTCTGGAAGTTGTTCTGGAAACAAAAAATTTGGCCAAAATGGAAATATTTCTATTGGAAGCTATATCATGGCACTCTAGCCACTGGAGCTAACCTTAGGTAGCGGAAGATCCTAAGAGAGATAACTTGCCCCTTGTGTAACAAAAGCAACGAATCTGATACTCACTTGTTTAAGGATTGTGAGATCACAATGCGTGTGTGGAAACCCTCAAAACTGGGAATTACAAGTAATGATAATACATTGACCTCGGTAAAGAGATGGTCAAGGAATTGGATTTGGTACATTATGAACATGAAAAATAATTCACAGGAAACGTTGGGAGAGTTCATGGCTATCATTTGGAGCATATGGTTATCTAGCAGTAGTATAGTTTTTAACAAAGAAAGTGATGGGCACTTAAGAATATAATGAAGATGATCACAATGTGGAGTATGAGGTGTGGTAAAACTTTTATATCTAACAATATGCTTCCAGAAAATATAACACTCGGGAACTGCAAGCATAGAAAAGAAAAGTCAGTTTTTGAAATATTGGAGGGAGGAGGATAATCTGTCAATCCTGGAAATTGATGGGGCATGGAAGAAATCCGGTCAAGGAAAAAAAGACTCTTGGATAGCTGCATATGGATGGAGCTTAAATAAAAATAACGACGAGACAAGGAAAGGAGGGGGAAGGAGCTTCGCATGTTCCCCGTTGCATGCTGAAGCTGAGGCCTTGAGACTGAGCTTGAAACATATAAAGACTTTCAACATTAAAAGCTTCAAAATTTGGACGGACTGCGAAGAATTAGTAAAATCGATGAGCAAACCCAAGAGTGCAAATTTGGCCATTAGAACTATTATTAGGGATATAGATGAAATGCTTAGGAAATCAAGCAATGTTAGAATTATACATGTTAGCCGTAACAAGATTAAAAAAGCTCATAACCTTAGTTCAAGGGCAAGAAAAGAGCAATATCAATTGTATTGATTTTATTCTGTCAAAAAAAAAAATTAAGTGTAAAATATTAAAATACGTTGATGAAAGTACCTGCCAATCATATCCAACAATGCTCTCACCAATCTGAAAATAATTAGTATCCACGCAGTCGTGATGAGTACTATTAAAATAGTCAAGAACGCCTGCGTAGATACGACTAACTATGTCGGTTGTCTTCATTCCTTCATCTATTGCTTTGCAAATGGTTGAAGGATTTGTTTCTAAGTTACCATATTGCGCTGTACTGTCATATAGAGACTGCAAGAAGTTCTTTAGCGCACTTGTATCTGCCAGATGGCTGCACTCACAGATAAAATGGACATGTTAAATTACTTTGGTCTATGAAGTATTTGTTTTTATTTGTGATGTAAGATGAACAGTTTGACTAAATCTTACACCTTACAAATTAGATCAGTCTAGCCTTTGCTAATGCTAGATTTAGAAAATATTCTCACTTTACACTAATTTTGAAATTAATTTCCTTGAATACTGTCAACGTAGGAGTTGGATGTGATTTTTTTTAATTGATTAGTTGAGGCAAAACTGCTACTTGGATTAGTATTTTGTAAGAGAAATCGCTAGTTTAAATAGTGCTTGGTTTGTCAATAAAAAAACCACTATTCAAAATAGCGACTCATTAATGTTCACCACTATATATTGCATGTAATTGCTTCCCCAAAATCAAGCACCTTCTCCCTTTCTTCTCTCACTCCTCTCTTTTTCTCATGATAACGTGCGTCACTACTCTCCATATCTCATTATCTTACGCAAAGCCTCACTCCTCTTTCACCACCACACACATTCACAACTACCACTGACACCGTCAAAGCTAAGCCACCACCACGACCATCTCTATTGCAACACCACCACTCACGGCTCTTCGTGGCCGGATAAGCGAATCTAGGTCAGTTTGAGAATTGTTTTTATTTTCAATATCATCAACCCTCAATGAAGTTTAATTGCCGATTTTAATTGAAAAATTGATAATATATGTATTCTATTACATATTTAGTTTTATGAATTCAGGATTGAATTAGCAGTATGTTTTGTGTTAATAACTTTTGTCAATTTAGAATTTGTGGGTATGAATTATTAGTATCTTTTTTGAATTTTTAAGTTGAATTATTAGAAGATTAAGAAATTTATAATTTTTTTTTATATGCCCAGACAGAACGTTACTCCAAGTAGTGGTTTTACTTAATAAACCACTATTTGGACTTACACGAAAGACAGATTGCTACTAAAAGTAGCGATTTTGTCTAAAGAAAGTAAAATAAATTATTTTCTTTAATGTTATGCTGACGTGGACGGTATCAATGGAAATACTTTTTACTGTAGTACACAATGATAAAAAATTTGTATTTTAGCATTATTTGAGGAAAAAATCCATTGGTTGATCATATCCTTGGGGGGTGGGGGTGGGGTGGGGTGGGGTGGGGAAGGGAGTGAGGCCTAGATGGGAGTAGAGGATTGGGGATAAGGTGAACCCCTTTCAAGAATCATAATTGGAAAGAATCAGACTTGTGGCCTTAAGATCACAAACACGAGTGTTTGCCAACTATGACAATCAAGCTTATTTAATTTTAATATAAAATCCACCTTATTAGTTCATATCTTTATTACTCATACATGGTATACATATTTGCCAATTATATATGATATTTTCTTTTTACTTCAACCCATCCTTTAACTAATACTACCGCCGTATCCTAAAGATCTTCCTTGTTACCATTACTACAGATACCAATGAGAATTAATTTGTGTGGGGTATAGGGTGGGTAAAGTAGGAGAGAGAAAGGGGTTAAGATAAATAAATAAATAAAAAGAGGTTAAAGTAGGAGAGAGAAAGGGAGTAAAATTGAATGAATAATATAATGGTGGACCACATGATAGAGACATGAGAGGGTAAAAAGGAGAAAAAAATCCAAATAACAAATAAAGTAAAAGAGGGAAGATCTTTTGGAAACGCACTTAAACGGAATGAGGGAAGATCTTTAGGAAACGGAGGTAGTATAAACATACTTCAACTATTCACACTTATCTTAATACAGTAGTAATTATTTGAACCTATTGGATTTTATTCGATTCTATACGATCTTATTGATGCTTATATGAATTTATTGACATTAATCTAGACTTATTAGATATTAGCAATCGGTTATTTGGCCTAAATTGACGACATTGGCCCTAGTTTGTAGAATAAGCACGAGACATTAATATTGGTAATATCATTGAACTTTTTAGAACATATTAGCACTTACGGGGACTTATTAGCCTTTCCCCTTGTCGGATTAGTTTCGAGGATCTTCCCAATTGGTCGACACTTAGTTGAATTAATCCTACATCTTTTATAGATATCATTTTAAAATAAGGAAAAATTGATTTTGAGAACCCGACCTTTGGACGATTCGCTCAAAATTATTCCACCTTTTGATTATATTTTAATATTTCAAATATTTTAAAAGATCATCTCATTTTGAATCGTTAGACCGACAACTTATTGAAATGGTAAAATAAAAGTCATTTTTCTCCTTTCTTTTCTAATCTTTCTCCTTTGATTCTGATTTCCTCCCCTTCCTCACCACTCACCAAGAACCACCACACCATCCCCACCCCCAACCCCCTATAAACAACCTCTCCCCATCCCCACCCCACTTGCACCCACCCTCCTCACCCCTGCAAACAACCCTTACCCCATCCCCTGCGAACCATCAATCTTAGGACCTATTCGACCCCTCTAAATTCGACCCAATCAAAGTTTCACCCTCATGTTTATATGTTCCTATAGTGATATTAGTTTTGCCTAATTCAACATATTCATAAGATCATGTCATTGTATGAAAAGTTATTATTTTTATTCAATTAACGGAGGATTGATTTATAACTTGAATTTGCATAATTAATATTTAATATTAATTAATTGGAAATTATAAATAATACATTTATTTGTGATTTATGCTCAAAATAATTTTATGAAGTTCTGAATTTTTATATATTAGAACCAAATAAATTGGTTAATTCACTCCAAAATTTTCGAATTTCTATAAATATGTTTGTTAGATTTAAAATTGTTAATGTTTAATTTTATTAATCATTGAAGTAATTTGTTAACAATTAATGTTTTGATTTTTTTATATAAATTTAATGTTCATCACCCAAATAGATCTAGAATAATATGATGGATGAAAATAATTTAATTATTTTTTCCACTAATTTTCGGATTTTTATCATATTATTTGTTGAATTTAGTTAAAATTTATGTTTAATTTGATTATTCATAAATTTTAAGGATAACAATTTATATAATTGATTTTATTTGTTATGATAATTCAGTAGATCAGCCTAAAAATTATTTTCAAAATTTTCGGATTTTAATTGTTAATTTTCTATATTCTTTGGATAATTTAATGTTTTTGCCCTAATTTTGAATTGTTGTTAGATTTATTGATAAGTAATGATTATGCATCGAAATCTAATCTCCAAAAACCTAAAACTTTATTTTTAATTTGTTGATTGATTCAGAAATTTCTCCCATAATTTTCAAAATTTTAACATCCTAATTTTCTTTAATCAATTGTTGATTAAAGATAAAATTAAATTAATTTTATGTAAATTGTTACCAAAACTAAAGAGGAAGCCAATCATGGTTGGGTGGCCCCACCACTATTGGTGGAGCCACAGTGGCTGACGGGAGAACCCGAAGTAGGCAGTCGCATAAGGCGGTCGAGTCACGGCCAGAAGGTTGTGACTGAACCATGCACGTTTAACGTGTAGTGGCTTTGTCTACTGTCGCGCATTTGAAACCCCTGCTGCCAGCAAGTGTTGGCGGCTTGGGGATGACTGACGTAGTGGCGAGAGATCCAGCAAGGGATAACAGGCTGGGAACGATTGATGCGACTTGACGTGCGCTGGCTGGTGTGCGTTTTCGTGAGGGTGTGTGATGTTGGCCGGTGAGTAGGGGTGCTTATTGAGCGAGCCGAGCCTGTTTAGTATTGGGCTAGGCTTGAGCTCGTTTATCTTTTCATGGGCTCGGCTCGGCTTGTGAGCTCGTCGAGCTTGGGGGAGCCGAGCTCGTGATTAGAATTTGCGGCTCGAGCTCGTTTAGGCTCGGCTTGTGAGCTCGTTTAAGCTTGACTAGTAAGCTCGTTTAAGCTCGAAGCCCAACCATGTATGCCCACGTTAATACTAAAGCAATACTTAGGCGGTAAGCCCAATCGTATAGGTCAAATACAAAGTAGGTGAGCTTGTTCACTCACCCATCATATGCTTTTATAACTTTTGGTTTCCTTATTAACATTGCTAAGATTTCAATGTGGGACTCCATGGTTTGTTAAAGAAAAACAAACTCATTATTCCCATGTTTTATAACTTGGTTTCCCTCTTAGTATTGCTAAGATTTCAATGTAGGACTCCATGTTTTGTTTAAGCTAAACAAACTCATTCTACATATGCTTTTATAACTTGGAATCCCTCTTAGCATTGCTTAAATTCCAATGTGGGACTCATGTTTTGTTAAAGAAAAAAAACTCATTATACCCATGCTTTTATAACATGGTTTCCCTAGCTAAGATTTCAATGTAAGACTCCATGTTTTGTTTAAGATAAACAAACTCATCCTACATATGCTTTTATAACTTGGAATCCCTCCTAGCATTGTTAAAATTTCAATGTGTGACTTCATGTTTTATATAAAAAAAAATCATATTTGTACCATTAACACTCTTAAGTGCATTTAAATAATTATCAAATATTTTAAGTATTAAATAATCAAATATTTAAAAATATACTGCATTCCCTTTGTGAAGAAAATAAAATATAGTTTTTGTTTTCCAACCAAGGAGATACAAAATTAAACTTTAAGTTGAAATAAGGAGTAGTAGCTATTTATAAAGAAAATAAGGTTGATCCTACTTTTCCTAACCAATGTGGGACTTTAGTGCCTAGTGGAGTAGAGGTGAAGTTGGATCACAAATTAAAATATATAATTTGTAATCTAAATTAAAATATAAATTTGTAATCTAAATTAAAATATAAATTTGTATTAAATTTTTTTAATGTAAAATATATTTTTAATATAATTTTTTTTACTAGAAAATAATAATCGAGTTGCTCACGAGCTTTACGAGCCGAGCTTTGCCTAGCTCGGCTCGGCTCGTTTAAGTCTCGAGCCGAGCTTTGACCGAGTTGAGCCTGAACTGCTCGCGAGCTTGTCAGGCTCGTTATCACCCCTACCGTTGAGTGCAAGCGGGGTTGGTCGGCCTTGGCTGCCGAGTCTGCTTGTGGCTGGGACTATCGAACGAGGTCCGGCAGGGGTGACACGTCGTGGCATGTCAGTAAAACTGGATTGTTGCCTAGATTTTTATTAAACCGACATGGGTTCAAAAAATCTCGACCTGTTGACCCGCCAAAAAAATTTGGGTAGATTTTGATGAATTTAAAATTTCATCGGGTCGGGCACCCAGCGCAGAATAATCAATGTTTTCTGAAATCTATATATTTCCTATGATCCTTTCTCTTCAAAATTCAATTTATGGTTTCTTTTCTTTGAGTATTTTTTTTTCTTTCCTTCTATTTCAAATTATCTTATACACCCCATAATTATTATGAAAAGTTTTATTTGCTTATTAATTGTTGATAAGTAAATAGTTTGTATTCATCTTATTTTGATATTTTAAATGCGTGGATATTTAATGTAATATGTATGACATTATATTTTACATGTTATGACTAGTATGGCCCAAATCAGCACAGTAAATATAATATGTGAATCATTATATTTGAATGTAAATTAAATACGATATGCGAATTGTTTGTATTTTTGTAACTTTAAATTTTCGTTATATATTTAATTCAAATTATGTAATCAATCATAAGGATCCAAGAAATTTCAAGGATGGGAATCCAAGGAATTTCAAGGGAAGATTCATGAAGATTAGTTATTTTCCAAGTTTAGGGTTCATACTAGATCATTTTAATTATTGCTTTTATTTGTATTAGCATTTATTTTGTTTAAATGTTTGTTTCTAAGTTATATGTGGTTAGTTAATTTATGTGGTGAATATTGATTGACCATATTAGTGAACTTAGGTCCCCAAAAGTAATATTGAGTTTAATTGCTTTTTCAAACAACACCTATAAAACCTTAGATCATGAGTGATCGGTTCAATCAAAGCGGGATGTTACTCATATTTCCGCTGATAATGGTGTAGATTTTTGAAATTTACATAGTAATGGTTGGTTTAACTCAACAAAATCATCAAAAGACAAAGTCTTGGATTTTGAAGCTAAGAGATAGGAATAAAGATGTAGTTGTTTAGCTGTCTACCAAGAATTATAATTAGTTATAATTAGTAAAATATTTACTTACCTCAACTACTATACATTAAAGGCAGGGCCAAAGTCCGTTTGATTGTGGTGATAGGGAATCTTGGTTATTTCTTTATTCAATAGGGGACTTTCATTTTGAATAAAGGGTAGTAGTTCATCAAAATTTGTTCAATTGTTGCTTTCTTGATAAACATTAAGTGAATATTGCTTTATTAGTAATCATCTCTAGAAACAACAACAACACCAACAAATCTACTTCTAATATGCGCTTTAATTGCCATTTCGAAGGACAAACTGAATGCTAGACGTAAAGGGACATGGGAATCGTTCTCAGAACTGAAAAGTTAAACAACTTTCATATGCAATGAGAGGAAGCAATGATGCAAGAGATGCATGAAATGCTAACTCAGACCGAGCGAAACATCCCTCACAAGCCAGGAAAAGAACATAAGGATGTTCTTATGGTCAGTAAAGGGCAGTTGCTCAATAGGATCGGGATTGCTATTAAGAAGGACAAAATCAAACAAGTTGCCAAGTCTAAAACTTCTGAAAAGCAAAAACTACACCAAAACAAAAAGTTGGTGATGAGCACTATTATTACACCTGTAACAAGGTTGGTCATTGGAAAAGTGGTTGCCTTGAGTAGGGGTGATAATGAGCCTAACAAGCTCGCGAGCAGCTCGGGCTCAGCTCGGTCAAAGCTTGGTCAAAACTCGGCTCGTTGAAGCTCGACTAGAGCTCAGGCTCGGTTCAAGACTTAAACGAGCCGAGCCGAGCTAAGAAAAGCTCGGCTCGTAAAGCTCGTGAATAGCTCGATCATTATTTTATACTAAAAAAAGTATTTTATATAAAAAAATTGTTTATATATTAAAAAATTATTATATATATTAAAACCTATATTAATTATTTCTTTTAAGATAATAACTAAGATATATAAGAGAAGAAAGATAAAAAAAAAGGTAAAAATAATTAAAAAGAAAAAGAAAATGAAAAAGATAGAGAAGAGTAACCTAATCGAGCTCACTAGCCGAGCCTAAACGA
Source organism: Beta vulgaris subsp. vulgaris (assembly GCF_026745355.1). Lineage (NCBI taxonomy): Eukaryota > Viridiplantae > Streptophyta > Magnoliopsida > Caryophyllales > Amaranthaceae > Beta > Beta vulgaris. The sequence continues at coordinate 31,719,245 of NC_079202.1, read as the reverse complement.
GCTCACGAACTGAGCCTAAACGAGCTCATGCGCCAAGAGCTCGAGCCGAGCCGAGCCCATGAAAAGTTAAACAAGCTTGAGCCGAGCCCAGTGCTATTCGGGCTCGGATCGTTCGATAAGCACCCCTAGCCTTGAGTATCTGAAGGATCAGAAGAAAGGGGTTTCTTCTTCGGATATGTATGTTATAGAAGTTAACTTAGAAACTTCTGCTTCTTGGGTATTTGATACTGCTAGTGGTTAGCACATTATCTGTAATATGCAAGGCCTCAAAAGAAGTAGAATATTAGAAAAGGGAAAAGTGGATCTTTGTGTTGTCAATGGAGCACGAGTTGCTACATTGGCAGTGGGAGTATATAGCTTACTATTACCTTTAGGATTAGTTTTAGAACTTAATAGTTGTTATTATGTTCCTCCTATCACAATTGTTTTTAATTTACCATAAAGAACAATTATTTTTCTGCGTATTTGAATGATATGTTCTATGTTTCAGCGAAGTTATCAAATGGTTTATATGTCCTAGAATTAGAAACCCACATATATAACATAGACAGCAAGAAACATAAAGCAAATGATTCAAACCCTACATACATATGTCATTGTTGATTACGCCACATGAGCTCAAAGGGTATTGAGAAACCTCATAAAGATGGAATTCTCAAATCATTTGATACTTATAAGTCCTGCTTGAAGGGGAAAATGACAAAGTCTCCTTTCGCAGGTTCAAGTGAAATGGCTAATGATCTTTTAGCTCTCATACATACTGATGTTTGTGGATCTATGAGTACTTTGGCTAGGGGAGGATATAGTTACTTCATTCCTTTTACCAATGATGTAAGTAGAATTGGATTTATTTACCTCATGCAGCATAAGTCAAAATCCTTTGAAAAATTTAAGGAGTTCCAAAATGAAGTACAAAACGAACTTGGGAAGAAGATTAAGGCATTATGATTCGTTCGTGATGGTGAATATTTATCTCAAGAATTTGGTGATTATTTGAAGGATTGTGGAATACTTTCAAATGGACTCCACTAGAAAGACCATGGTTAAATGGCGATTCTGAAAGAAGGAATCGAACTCTACCTGATATGGTGTGCTCCATGATGAGTCTGGCTGATCTTCCTATTTCATTCAGGGGATTTATGCTTGAAACAGCAACATTCACACTTAATAGAGCACCATGTGGACTGGAAATGTCCCAAAGCTTATGTAAAACATTTACTCTCTGATAAGCTTTCACCCAAATCCATTAAAATTCCTTTTGTGGGTTACCCAAAAGATACTAAGGGTACTACTTCCACAATCAAATCGAAAAAAGTGTTTGTTGCTAGTAATGGTGTCTTTCTAGAAAAAACGAGTTTATTTCCATAAAAACAAGTGGGAGATATGTATATCTTGAAAAAATTCGAGATGAGCAATTTATGGAATCCATTGGATATGAGAAAATTCAAAATCTGAAATGGAATCCATGCCTGAAAATCAAGTATGGGACTTGTTTGATTTGCCTGATGGGATAAAACCCATTGGATGCAAATGGATTTTCAAGTTGAATATAGACAAGGATGGAAACATTAGTGTTTTCAAAGCAAGGTTGGTGGCGAAAAGTTTTAAAAAAATTTCATGGTATTGACTATGCTGAAACCTTCTCACCAGTAGCCATGCTGAAATCCATTAGGATAATCCTTGAGATTGTTACCTTTCATGACTATGAAATATGGCAGATGAATGTCAAAACCGCTTTCGTGAATAAGTTCTTGAAATAGGATGGGTACATGACACAACCGCAAAGTTTTCAAGATCTAGAAAATCTAGCGAGGGTATGCAAGTTGAAGAAGTTCATTTATAGACTAAAGCAAGCATCAAGGAGTTGGAACCTAAGATTGGATGAGGCAGTCAAGAAATTTAGTTTTCTCATAAATGAAGAGGAATATTGTGTATACAAGAAGTTAAGTGGGAATAATATTACTTTTCTAGTCTTGTATGTGGATTATATACTTTTCATAGGAAATGATAAAACCATGCTTGAGTCAATCAAGAAATGGCTTAAAAATAATTTCTCTAGGAAAGACCTAGGAGTGGCAGAGTACATATTGGGAATAAAGATCAATAGAGATAGATCGAAAAGGTTGATTGGACTTAGTTAAGAGACTTATATTGATAAGGTTCTTACAAGGTTCAAGCTAGAAAACTCGAAAAGAGGTTTCATTCCATCCAACATGGCATAGACTCAGTGTCCTTTAAGTCTTGATGAGGTCAAGCGTATGAGTAATGTTCCCTATGCTTCTGTAGTATGATCCATTATGTATGCCATGATCTGCACTCGACCGGATGTTACATATGCTTTGAGTATATGCAGCAGATACCAGTCAAATCCAGGAGATAATGTGCACTAGATTGCAGCAAAAAACATCCATAAGTACTTGCAAAGGACTAAGGATAATTTTTTGGTTTATGGTGGAGATAGTTAGTTGGTTGACTCTGGATAAACCAATGCAAGCTTCTAGAGTGACAAAGATGATTTCCAATCCCAATCTGGTTTCATATTTTGTCTTAATGGAGGAGTTGTGAGCTAGAAGAGATCTAAGCAGAGTACCATTGCAGATTCTACAATAGTTGGCTGAGTACATTGCAGCAACAAATGTAGCAAAGGAAGTTGTTTGGATCAAAAAGTTCATTAGTGAGCGTGGTCTAGTTCCTAGAATTGTTGAGAACGACATTGAGTTGTATTGTGACAACAATAGTGCCGTTGCTCAGTATAAGGAACCCAAATCGCATCATAGGTTTAAACATGTGCTTAGAAAATTCCATCTCATTCGAGAAATTGTTGGAAGAGAGGCTGTGAAAGTAAGCAAGGTTCATACTGAGGATAACGTAGCAGATCCTCTGACTAAACCGCTTGCTCAACCTAAGCATGAGTGTCATACTAGGTCTATGGGGTTTAAGCATAAGGGAGAATAGCTTTAGGTTGTTTACTTCATGTTTACAATTGTAAAGACATTTACTATGCTTTGAATGTTTATCAGAGCAAATTCGTTTCTTATCTAATTGTTTGGTTTAGTATTAAATAAAATGTCTAAATAATTTACGTTTTCAAATAAGATTATCGAAATGTTATGATAACTGAACGCTATAAAGTGAACTGAAACCACACTTTATTTAAAGTCCCTAGTCTAAATCACTAAATTGGACATAAGTAATTTATTTAAAGACTAGTATGTAATTAATTGATAGCGCAGTTTCATGGGCTACGGGGACATAGAGATGTCTAATTGATTATATGAATGTATATATGATATATTGAGACTTAACATAATTAGATTCTAAAATTAGAATCAAACTATCATATTTAGTGGATTCCTTATACATGAGTATGTCTTAATAACCATAATATAATTAGTTTAACCTTGACAATGTTAATCGCTGCACCGTAAAAGGAGGTTATAAAGGCAGTGATCAGCTGTGCTAAGAATTGAGTGGGGGTTATGGTCATACAAGAGTGAATAAGTCCTCCTATAAAATAGGAACCTCTTGATGAGCTAGAACTAAAAAATTACATGGCCATGCGGAATAGGATTGAAGAGTATAGTTAATCCTTATTTGAGTAGTTCGAACACACCAATCAGGGAACAAAATTTGAGAATAATAACATAATATTATCAAATTTGGCATTTAATGACTTAAATAATTTGACATTGCGCTCTTGTCTTCGGACAAGTGAAAGATGGAATGAATATATATCCTTAGACATCTCGTCCATTACTAAATATTATGAAGATAATAAAGTTAATTATTTTAGTAATCGTATTTTCTTGCTAGAGAATAAGTATGATTAATAGGATAATTTTGATTGGGCCTATAACTAAAATTTATTAATCCTATGAGGTTAAAAGTTGTAGCAGAAGTTGGACAAAAGAATCCAAATCCATTTAGGATTAGGGTTGGGCCAATCATAAGGGGATTAAGAGGAGAGTTAATTTTCCTAACTAGCCTATGACTCTTCTATTACATATAGGATATAATATTAGAGTTTAGGTGATCACTTCATCAGAAATTACCTTTTACAAGAGAGAGAGAGCTAGTGAAACCCTAAACTATTCCATCTAACAGGCACCTATACCACCAAAAAGCAAGGGATCTTTTCTCTTCCGTTCTAGCAGAAGTTGGTGTTCAATTGGTGCTCATGGACTAATTAGAGGAGCAACACTTGGGGCACTTAGATTTTCAAAGCTTGCTTACAATAGTGAAATCACGCTACAAAAGTTTTACATCTAATCCCTATTGAATGATTCATTTGTTTGATTGTGTTTTGTGATCCTATGATAGTTTTTAGAAAATTGTTTCCTGAAATTTCACTATATATGCATCTATATGTCCCTACACCCTATACGACCTCTACTAGCACTTTTTACCACATATAATCAAATCATGAAAAATCTATGGATAACTTAAATTACTAGTGAATTGATTTATAATTGAAAGACGATTTTCAGTTAAAGATTAAGATAAACTATAAGCGACATAAAAATACCAATGTATCCTAATTATCTTATTAGACATTATTCAAATAATTCAATTCAGTTCTAGCAATTCATAAGAGGTGATGAAAGAAATAAAAGAGTGGAGTGGAAGCAAGGAAAAAACTAAACTAAAGAAGAAAAAAAAGAACTTATTTACTTCTCATAATCTTACCACTTTCGTTAAGCTTTACTGCTTTAGTATGGATTTGGATAATCTTGCAATATTATGGTAGTGTAACGATGGTTTTGGGAGTCTTCATGAAGTATATTTTAAGTATGTGCAAGTATGTTATTCTTAACACTTTTTACACCAAATAATAACCCCGACAAATCACAAAATTTACTATATACCCTCAATGTTTCAGATATTCATCATATACCCCTGAGTTTTCGAAAACGTTCACCAAATGCCCTTTTTCTAAATGTCGTTAACTCATCATTAGTTATATTTACCATTTTGCCACAATTAACCCTTTACCCTAAAATCTAAACCCTAATCCGTAACCCTAATCTAAACCCTAACTCTATCCTTAACCCTAAGCCCAACCCAACCCCCCCTCCCCTCCACCACATCCTAGCCAACCACCCTTCCCCCTTCCCCTTCCCCTCCCCTCCGCTCCACCCCATCTCATCCCCCTCCCCCTTCTCTCCACCGTCGCAGCCCCCATCCCCTCTGCCAGTCCACCCCCTTCCCTCCGCCGCAGCAACCACCTCCCCCCCTCACCCCACGCCAGTTTACTTCCAGGCACCACACGCCAGTTTAATTGACAATTTTTCGCAAACCCCCTTAGAATTATCCCCTCCTCGAATTTCCTCAACTCAGGCGAGGGATTTCCTTCACTCGACCGAGAAATTCTACAGTGCCACCCCTTTCACTTGGATTTCTCTCTCCCGTCGTTGCTGTTGTTGTTGATTTGGTGGTGTGGACGCCAAGAAAAAGCCACACAATACTGAGCTTGAGGAGAGAGATGTCGCCAAAATTGAGCAGTCAAATTAAATGAAGGGTTTGAAATGGTGGGCGGTGATTCGACGACCTAAATGTGCTCAGGGGGAGAGGAAGGGGGCTATCGCAGTTTGAGGGGGAGGGGGTTATCGCATAATTCGACGGGGAGGGGTGGGGGCTGGGATGGTAGGTGGAGGGGGTGGGGGGGATGCGACGGTGGAGGGGAGGGGGAAGGGTGGGGCTTGGTGGAAGGGGAGGAAGAAGGGGTGGGTTAGGGGTGGGGGTGGGGGCTGATGGAGGGGAAGGGGAGGGGTGGATTAGAGTTTTAATCTTAAGTTTTAGTGATTAGGGTTTAGATTAGATTTTAGGGATTAGGGTTTAGATTTTGAGATTAGGGGTTAATAATGGTAAAATGGTTAATAAAATTAACTTATGTTAGAAAAAGGGTACTTAGTGAACATTTTCGAAAACTCGGAGGTATATGGTGAATATCTTAAACATTAAGGGTATATGGTGAATTTCGTGATTTGTCAGGAGTATTTGATGAAAAACCCGTATTCTTAACTTGGGTGAACCTAAAAGCTTTTTCAGCGAATTTCAATTTCGAGATAAGATCTACTTACATCACATGGGTTTAATATTTCCTTTTCTTTTGAGGTCTTCAATTCCATTTAATAGCATACTAAATTCATATGAAGTAATTTCGATCTAATTATAAAGTGGGTTGTAATTTCATTACTGAAAAGTTGGCATCTATATGACCTTTAATCTATTTATAGTTATGTGTAACACTTGTAAATAAAAGAAGAAATTGTTTGCACTTACACACAAGTATTGAACTTTTTACTAAGGTAGGCGAGACCGTCTCCACTTGAACCAATTTTGTCGATTTCAGACCATGAATTTTTGATAGTCCTATAGCAACTTTCACTAGCTTCCTGGAAACCAATACGATGATTAGTTAAAGTTGATGTAACAATAAATTATGATATTATAGAAAATGAACATAAATTAATTAGTACTCCTAATACAGAAACATATTATTACTTTAAAATCTTTGGTAACAACATAGTTGTAGCCATGATTTGGTGAGATCATGTCATCGAAATATAGCACGGGAGCAGAGGAGGCGAGTGCACCAAGAGCAATATGGGGATACTTTAGCCGGAACCATGAAGCAAGCACTGTAATAAACAAAGATGCAACTACTTAGAGCAATCACATATAACTATTATCTAATATATTGCAGAGCTAGCATGCCAATTCACGAAGAACTAGATAAATTCATATATTAGGTTAATATATAACTATTTTTTTTAATGTGAATAAGATAACTAATATTTAAAATGGAGTCAATAAGAATGTTCATAGGCATTTCAATGTTTATATGTTGAATTTTATATTATATATTCATGTCATTGTCGTTTCAAAAAAATATTCATGTCACTAGATTTCCATTGATTTGAATATTAGCTAATTTAGTTGGCAAATACTCCCTTTGTATTTCTTTACCTTTGTCACTTAGAATCTTGACACTATTAATAATTAGAGAGAATCTATTAGATTTTTCTCAATATATAAGAAAAATATAGTCATATGGGTCTTGTTTGATTCGTTTCAATGAGTATTTTATTAATATTTAATTATTATAATTTTTACTAATATGTAATGAAAGATATTGAATATAGAATAAGTGCATTGGCAAAAGTACAAAGTCAAAGTAGGAAAGATAAAAAAAAATATAGAGAGAGTATATTGTTAATATAAAGACTTAAGGTAGAATCTTGTTTGTATTACTGTCTTTTTTGTTGAAAACATATAAGGAGAAATGACATTATGACATTAACAATCTTGATCTTCGTTGTTCATCTTAAAACAATCATTAGTTTTAAGTGTTTAAGAGCAATCTAAAGGTTTGAGGAACCTTCTCAAAATAACTTTAAGTATTATTTTTTCTATGTACCACATACCTAAGAAGGGTCAACAACGACAAGAAAAAATGCTTCAAATTATAACAACTAAAATTTTTTGCACGCGATGCGTGCTTGAATTTTTTGTCGAAACAGAAACTCGATTTTCTTCGGCATAAGAGTCGAAATTTGAATATTAGACATACAAAGTATAATTGTTTTTAGTTGCAAAATTTGAGTGGTTTACTTTCTGTCACTTAAGTCTCTCACCATTATTTTTGCTTTTTTTTTTAATTTTGAATGTTAAGTTCTATGAACAAAATAGAAATTTTATTGAATTTATTTATAATTTCTAATATTATAATTTTTTAGTTGATTTTTGAAAATACAGTACTTCATAAATTATAAAGAAAGTGGACACTTTGATTTCAAGTCAATTTTTTCATAGGTTGTAGTTTGTGAGTGATTGTTATAATTATATTTTTGGTATTTTTCTTTGATGCCCCCTTTGATTTGTAAGTAAATTTGTAATTTAGAATGGGAAGGGAGTAACATAGTCTCTTCATTCGGAGACACCATAGCTCCCCCCCTTCCCTTATATAATAGAGATATGTTGTACTTTAATTCTTGAATGATATTTTACATAAACCTTTTTACCTTGATAATTAATCGCTAGTATATAATAGAAAAAGATAGGTCCAAATATATGTAAAAGTTATTTTTTTTTTCTGGATATCCTAAAATAGTTGTCAAGCTTCTAATAATAAACAACAAAAGAATTAAATTCCCCCACAAGACTTGATTCCTTTTTATCAAAAGTAATATAATAGGTGGGAAACAATTTGTCATGAATAGTTTAGCATGCCACATAAGCAAAATAAATCTCTATTATATAAGGGAAGGGGGAGCAATGGTGTCCTCTTTTGAAATGCCTATTTTGCCCCCCTTTCCTTTCTAAATTACAAAAGGAATGTCAAAATCAAAATCGACACTCAAAGAAAACTACGAAAATTAATTTACAACACTCACTCAAAAATCACTTAAAAGAAGAAACTTTACAAATCACTCATACAATTGAGAAAATCATGTTATAAAAATCACGCAAATCACTCAAATAATCGGAAAACTTTATTAAAACTAATTAAAATTAACATACAGACTAAAACTACTAACCTAGAACGTCAACAAAAACATTTATAAAAATTTACTTACAAATCACTATTCTCAAGAATCATTCACAATTAATGATGGGTCATGATAAAAAATAGAGGTGTATTTGTAGTGAATTCAGTTAGAAGTTATAAGGAAAAAAATTATTTATTTTTTTTTATAACCCCTTACCCTAATCCCTTACGCTAAGCCAAGCCTAGTTTCCTCCCCTCCACCCCAGCCTAGCCATATCAAAATACTAGTTTGACAATTAAAATAGGACGAAAGGAGTATATTTTTATCTCTATAAGATGCTATAGCTTCACAGCAGGCAGTGACTGGCTAAAAATGGACAATACAAATATGTTATTGTTATAATACTATTTCTCTTATTGAAACTTTAATCAGTATATCTAATACCCCATTTTGTAGCCATACTTGTTATGGTTTCTTTATTTTTGTATGCTCTTATTATTGGGATTTACAAACAAGTGCTAACTAGATTGTGTAATAATCAACAATAACTAAGAAGAAACATGAAATTGAAATAACAACCAAGTAATGCATAGAGGAAAGAACACTAGTAGAAAAAAGACGATTTGCGTCGCGCCATTTGCATCGCATGAAAGGCGAAACGACGCAAAATCATAATTTGCGTCGCATGCAATGAAGATTGCGACGCAAACATCATCGCATAAGCACCAGATACGAGCTATATGTGTCGTACCCTATTGGTGTGCGACACATATAGCTCATGTGCGTCGTACTTTGAGGGCCATCCGACGCACATCGCTTGTCCCTATCTGCGTCGCACTTAATTAATGTGCATTGCAAAAGACTAATTTGCGTCGGACCCCTTGGCCCATCAGACGCAGATCAGCCCAAAAGCCCAATTTATTTTTTTAACCCCTATAACTAGCGCCTCTACTTTTAAAATTTCTCAAACCCTAAAACCCTCATTTTCGTCCCTCTCTTTCTCTCTCACTTTTGTCCCTCTCAACCCAGCGTCTCCCTCAAACCCTCATCGCCCCCCTCTCTCTCTCTCCCTCTCTCTCACCCTCTCTCTGTTTCCTTCTCCCACTCTTGACCGCCACTCCGTGCGCCTCAGGCGAACAATGAAGAACCGCAACATGCGTCTCTTCTCTTCATATTAATTTATTGTGATATGTCATAATACATGTCATTCAATGAGAATGCCAGCACTCTATAATGCTTGCTTTTAGTTTTACTTTCAATGTATTAGATTCGATCATAAATATATTAGATTATCAGGCAAAAACTAAAAATATCTCTTGAAATCAAAATAATTATTAATGACCTAAAATTATTATAAATATGCCTCATACAAGATGTTATGTTTAATTTAAAGCAGATTTTTCCACGTTTGAAAATGTAACCCATATATTTCTAGCTTTCTAAAAGAACTAGAGAAAGATAGAGCATTTTGTAGACTCACTTCCACCATAAGAACCTCCAACAACAATTAATGGGGAATAATGTGCATTCATTGTTTCCTTCACATGTAAAATCACTTCAGCATAATCGGCTATGGCCTGTGCAGAATTGAAGTACCCGCGAATGCTTGCATTTTTTACGATTTCCTCCATCGACATTCCAAATGGTTTGGACTCGCCATAATATCGATGCTTCACAACACAATATATTTGTCAATTATTTGTATACCATACATATATACATATATACATATACACACACACACACACACACACACACACACACACACACACACATATATATATATATATATATATATATATATATATATATATATATATATATATATACACACACATATATTTACTATATATATACTTGTCATATTGTTTGTCATATAAACAAAACTTATTTTTCTAAAAAGAAAATAACGAAAAAATAGTTCCTAATATATATACGCCATAAGAATTAAACAACTTAGTGGTTGTTTGGTATACAAGATATTATGTAAGCAATAGAAATGATCATGATTTTATAATTTGGGTAGTGGTTTGGTTGACATGAAGCAGGAAAAATTGCGGAACTGAAAGTTCCTTGAAAAAATTGAAATTTCCGCAAAACATGGGAATTTATTCACACATATCCCTTCCCCTGATCATTCAGAATTCATGAAATTGCAACTTGCTTGATGCCAACCAAATATATATTAAGATCACTTCCTAAGCATTACATGTATACGGAAATAGCTTCATAAGAAATAAAACGTCTCATGGGAATTAAATTCCCATATAACCAAACAACCAGTTACCAATTAGCATAATTAGATACCAAAAAGATGCAACAAAAGACGGGGAAATAAAAACTATGCAAAATGCAAAAAAATAAAATAAAAGGGAAGTGAGAGGAGTGCTAAGGGTCTTTTAAGGACTTAAAGTAATAAAACTTTGAGTTAAGGACTTCAATTTTTAGTTTAATGAGAGTTGAGGACAAGCACTGACTTTCCCTTAACCTCACATTTTGTATTCCTCAAATATTTGCATTTTGTAAATAATACTCCGTTCTAACTATTGACGTTCCGTCATATTTAATCCCAACTACTAATGTTTCGTCATTTTCAATCCCAACTATGATTAATCCTTAGTGGTTCGAACTAGTACTCCTTGTTGACAAAAATGGTCGAAGTTGACTAGTAACTGGTTTTACCAGTTAGATTTTTTTTGAAAATTTATTTTGCCTGTGTTTCCCCTCTTTTTCCTCATATTTCTCTCTCCTCTTCCCCTCCCTTACCACGCACGCCCCAAAACCCCTCCACCTCCCCTACTCTTTAGACCTCCTCAACCTAAATGAAAACTAGAGCAACAATTGCAACCAAAAGTAGAAGCATAAAGTAGAGGAGAAAGAAAATCGAGGCAACAACCACCGAGAAAATGCGACATTGCTAACTTAAGAAAAGACTACACAAACGATAAACTAAAACTAACCAAATTAAATTGAGTTTAAGCTCTTACAACCCATCTATGGTAAAAACAACAAGTACAATTGATAAAAAAAAAAATTGATTGCTACGGAGGTCTTCATTGTTGAATGATTGTGGTGATTGAGTCATAACTTTGTTGGCTATCGTCAATAATTATTGCTCCGCGGTAGCGATAAATAAGGAGACAATGTAGCTTCTTAGAGGAAAGCAATGTGCATTAAAAGTGTATATGAGTCCTGATGAAAGTGGTTATTGGGCGAACTGATTTCGTAATAGATCAGGCAACTATCACCCAAATCGCGACAGTTGCATCTCGCTACATGATCGAGTAATCCTACTGACCTTCTATCACTTAGAATTCTTGGCTCACGATTCTTTGAAAGATCACGTCCCTTGGTGCCTCAATACTCTTTTGGCGGAGTATGTTAGGGTCCTCCTCTCAATAGGAGAACTACATTTGAGTTAACGTAATGAAAACCACCAGAGTTAACTAGGGTGCCGCCTTTAGATATGTATTTTTCAAAGCAATGATCATAAAGATCAATGCAAACTAAAATGAGAGCTAAACAATATTAGCTCTCGAACACACCTTCGGTTTTCAGAACTAGATAACACACTTTTCAACCATGAAAATATTTCCCTTAGCTTCCTCGTCCACGCTCACCCTAAGTGTGTGTTTGTGTGTGTAAGCAAAAGAATTGTCATGTTCCGACATGTATTCCCCTCTCCCAAACAAATGACACTGGAAAATAATAAAAGCGTGTTTGAAAAGACTCGAACTCATGAACTCTCATTTAAAATAAAAAGACATTCACCAACATTAAAGTCTCCTATTGGTCTTTCGGAAAATAAAAGTATTTAAAAACAAGATAACACATACTCCACAATTATTGAATTTGCTAACTGGTAAACAAATGAAAAACTCACAACTATATCCCATTATTCCAAAATGACAATTTCTATCTTAAAACACAAATCCAAAATAATTTGAATAATATAAAGACAAATTTTACATCGTGGCTCTTAACTATAGGAAATTCTTTATGGTGGAAAGAAAATAGAAGGATTCTACAAGGTGATCGTGTGGTATCATTTTACAAAAAAGTGACATTAATTACTAACCTTTTCCGTCCAAATTTTTGTGTAAAAAACTTATATGGACTCGGTCCATACTAAATTAGTATGGACCTAATGCTAATTTATTTAATTTATGAAAAAAAGGGTTACTATATAAAAAAGAATTTTTTAACTGGAATAATACAAAATGCTCGTTCTCTCGCAATAATACAAATTATTTATTATTTTTTAGGAAAAATTATTTTAAATAAGTCAACCTTTGCGCGTTCTTTCCATTTTAAGTCTACCTTTTGATTATCCCTGATTGAGTTAGACTTGTATGTTTGTGTTCTTCTATTGAGTTTTAATCTGTTTGTGACTTGTTTAGTAGGTTAATTATGATACGTGTTACAATGTCCTTCTTCTAAAACGAGTGAGGGAGGCGAGGGTGGGGGTGGGACATTGTAACACGTATCATAAGTAATCTACTAAACAAGTCACAAACAGGTTAAAAACTCAATAGAAGAAAACAGACATACAAGCTTAACTTAATAAGCGATAATCAAAAGGTAGACTTAAAATGGAAATACCACGTAAAGGTTGACTTATTTAAAATAATTTTTCCTATTTTTTAATAATAAAAAATTTTGACCCAAATTCCTCTAGTATGTCATGACCGGTTAGTCATTAGTTGGTGCAGGTAAACTGGTGACGTGGCTGTTTTTCGTTATTTCTCCTTCTTCTTCTTTGTTTGTTCTGGTTCTTTTTCCTCCATTTTTTTTCCTTTCATTCTTCTCTCCCTTTTACGCCATTAAAGCTCTTCTCTTTTCTTGTGCAATCGGTCGACCATCATCTCCTATCTCTTCCTCTTCCTTTCCTCCACAACCGCCGTAAACTAACCGAATTTCAAAACCTCCACAACCCAAATTTGTTATAGTTTGGTGCTTACGGTGGCGATTGTTTCGAATTTGGTGGTGGTGCTTGTTTCGAATTTTATTTTGTTAATTTTTGTTTACCTGTTTTAAAAGTCAGAGGTTAACTTGACCTGCTATAGGAAATTTGGTGTAAGGTTTGTATTATTTAAAAATAATCAAAAGTTTGTATTATTGCGAGAGAACGAGAAAAAGTTTGCATTATTCTTGTTACAAAAATCCTATAAGAAAATAGAGACATAAAAGATGAGTAAATATAGATTGTAAAGTTTGATTATATGAATAAAAAAAAAAAGGTTATTATGTCACAAAGTGAAAATTTCATTATGATAAACTAATGTAAGAAAGCGTGACTACATAAAAAAAAAATGTTCACTATAGTAAATGATAACTGTATAGTGTAACTTACGATTTAAAAAAGTTATCATATCAAAAACAAGGGTCGGTATGTTAAGTAATTAAGTGATTTTGGTTCACAATAATATATTATTGACAGGGGCGGATCTATTAAGTAACAAGGGGTAGCATATGCTACCCTTGAAAAAAAAATACGTTGGGAGAAAAAAAAATACGCTGGGAGAATAAAAAAAGGAACAGATATAGACAATATCTAGCAATGTCATATTGAATAATTCAGCTTATCGCGGTGGTAAGAGCACGTCCATGAAGACATAGAGGTCTCAGGTTCGAATACTGAGTGACATTTTGTTGTTTTTAGTCTTCTCTTTTGTTCATTCTCTTTTTTCGTTTTTTCGTTTTTTCGTTATTTTCTTTTTTTCTTTAATTTTCCCTATGCCCCTAATTTCCCATCTTCCACAATTACACTTGTAAATTGAAACAATATAATACTTCATATTACAACAACCTTTATTCTAATTATAGTTACCTTTCATTATATTATAAATACATCACACTCCCCTAATTTCGAAAAAAAAGGTTAAACTTTTTATAAACCACATGTTATAAACAAAATCTTTTTTGATTTTTTTATAGAGTATCCATGTAATTTTCCATTTTCTACGCTATATTCTGAATATTTTTTTTTCTTTTCGAATTGCAACTTTGATTTTTTTATATTCTATATTATATCCCTCTGTTAAATCAACTTTAAGTTTTTCATTAGTTTCTTATTTTTAATTCTTCGAACTTACATTATACGGAGAGAAAATTCTTTGGCTTTAAAAGGGATACTATAGAATAGTAGGGTACGTAGAGTTTTCGCGAGAATATAGTATTATGAACCATATAATAATATAATGTCGTATTTTTAAAAGGATTACAAGTGTAGGTTAACGTGAATTATGTTCTACTATTATGAACCATTACTTGGTTATCTATATTATGCTATCCCTGATTGAAAATTCTCATTTCATCAGTGATTATTGGGGACCTCATCCACGCAAGATTAACTCGCTTTTTATTAACTAATTTAAAAATAAAGGAAAATTAAATGAAAATCATTTGCTTCCTCCCTCCTCCCTCCTTCCTTCTCCCTCTTTCCTTAACCAGCAGTCCAGCACGACCCCCTCCCAAGTCCCAAGTCCCAACCCGACCACCCCTTCACCACCATGGCACCATACCACCTGTCTCCCTCCTCCCTGACCAACCGCATAAATGAAGACCTACGAAACACCACATAAGTGTAACAACACCAACGGCCAGCAAAACCTATTAATCCATGGTCGGAGCAGCAACTACGGAGAGACAGTACGCAAAAATAGTAGAAAAACCAGCAACACAGAGGAGAGAGAAAAGAATAGGGACAAGCAACGACAGCGGCAGCAACAGAGAGACGTAGAACGCCAACAGGAGCAGCGCCGGAAAAAATGCCAGCAAGGGCCACCACCACACAACGAGAAATTTCGATAGAGAGAGAGACAGGAGGTGTGGTTGTTGTTGATGGTTTTGCAGGAGATAGGTACAGATAGAGAATGAGAGGAATGAGGTATGCTGATGGTCGGTTTCGTGGGTGTGAAACGGAAACAAATGAAAGAGACAGGGGGTGTTGGTGGTGGTGTCTGGATTTCCCAGTTTAAGGGTAGCTGTAATAACCTAAATTTTTAAGTAGGTTCAAATATTTTGTTAGCTATATAAGTCTTTATGAGGGTTTGGTCTTTTAAGTAGCTAGAATTTTTTCCAACATCATATTAGGAATTTAGGATAAAAGAGGATAAGCACTTAGTGGTTAAGAAAGTAAGTGGATAAGAACTAACATTATTCTTAGTGGTTAAGAAAGCTTGTAGATAAGCACTATCATTCTTATATGATGGTTAAGAAAGGTCAATGAGGATAAGCACTATCATTCTTAGTGGTTAAGAAAGGTCAAAGAGGATAAGCACTATCATTATTAGTAGTTAAGAAAGCTTTGACAACCAATAGATAAGTTAGAAAGTCCTTGAGAGCCTTAAACATTAATATTGTGAAATCATTTGGAGATTGTTTTATCGGGTAACGATGAACTTCCAGTTAAAGAGCCTTTCGGGGTTGAATCCGAGCTCAGAACTTAACCAAACTTGATATATGACATGCTTGGTATGTCTTAAGGTTAAAATGGTCATTTATGCCCATAAATTATGTGGCTCAATAGGGTGAATTCCCTACATAGTAAGAATGCCTCTAAACTGCTGCTTGAGTGTCGATCTCTTAAAGATCTTTGCATGCATGAAAGACAACATCTCAAGCTAACATCTCCAACAAGAACCTCCCAGAAACTCCAAGAAACCAACCTCACCCAAAAGAGGTTTCCCTCCCCCGTGGGTACCGCCAGAACAGGCCCTATAAAAGGGTTTTTCATCCTTTTCTCCTAAATCTTCTTCTTCGACACCTACTTCTCTTTACATAAAAATCTTCTAGACATAATTCCTTAGTGTTTCAAACTTTTAGTAGAGTTTTCAAGCTTTGGAAAATTGTAGAAAACTTCATAGGAACATAAAACAGATTGTTGTAAGTACAACTTTGCATTTCCCTTATGCTTAGCTTAGTTATTAATATTCTAAAACTTGTGTAAACTAATTCCTAGCACTTTATATATTCAGGGGAAGCTGTAGGAATAGTAAACCACTTGGGATAAGAAGTTTTAAGTGTACTAAGCAACCTAAGTAAAGGTACACACTTTAGTTTGGATTGTAACCTAGAGATTTTCCTACTTGTGGTCAAATGATTGTTCTTTCTATTTTGAAGCATGATTGTAAAATGAAATATCTTTTGATATGCATATTAGTATGTGTGCTTTGAATATGTGACATGGATTTGGCATGCTATGGTTCACTGGAGATGTATTACTTATCCTAAGCTAGGCTCAAACACTAAATTGCCATGTTTATGCTTCTAAATGGAATGTGTTTAGTACATGGACATGTGTAGTAATGGATAATTAGTAATATCTCGATAAAATGTATGTCTAAGTATTATTTAAGTCTCTAATACATAATTGGTTAAGTTCAATTAAAGTTATTACGTTAAAAACTAGTTTCAAGTATGAAAACCCTAAATCTTCTCAACTATCAAAGTAAGGGTAATTGAAAGGAGTTAATACGAGTTATGAGTATTGAGTTGATAAGAATTTTCAGTATTGAGGATTAAAGTATGAATCATTAAATATCTTAAATTATAAATATGAAAGTGAGGCGTGAACATGCACCTGAGTTAGGGCGGGTAGAGTCCCTAACTGTTGCCTTCTAGAAAGGGTGAAATCCTAGCATTATAGGACATGTCCGGTTAAGTCTTGCAAGCAGAACTTGGAAGACCCTCAATAGTTTGGAGACAGCTGGTACTGCGTGGTACTCCTCTCCATTCACGTTCATGCCAAACGATTTGATTTTGTGAAACTACAGTAACTAAGTTGAATGTGATTATTTGTTATTATAACTATGTGTTAGTTTTCAAAACACATCTAAACTTGTATTTTCTATTATACAGTGTGTGCTCAGCTTTGCTGATAGTGTTGTCATTTCTGTGGTCTATCACTTGGTGGGTGGAAGATTCAAACTTTGTTGCAGGATTGTGTTAGAGCCAGAATCGAGCTGAGAGCAAAGTTA
Organism: Beta vulgaris subsp. vulgaris; assembly: GCF_026745355.1. NCBI lineage: Eukaryota > Viridiplantae > Streptophyta > Magnoliopsida > Caryophyllales > Amaranthaceae > Beta > Beta vulgaris. The sequence continues at coordinate 31,701,772 of NC_079202.1, read as the reverse complement.
TGATTCGAATTGTGTATTATGGGATAAAGTCCGAGATTTAAGTTTGTATATAGAGTTTATTTAGAATTACTTACAATATAGATTATTCTTTTGCCATGGAATTTGAGATTGAATGACTATGTAATTGAAGTCTTATATAAAGGATTATTTTTTGTGGGTCCATAACCCACAGGCCCAGGATCGATTTGTAAGGTTATGTTTCCGCTACGAGTGAATATTTAATTTGAGGTTTATTAAGCGTTGATTGTGATTAGTGAATTTTAAGTGTATTTAGCTAGCAGCTCAGAAATCGGGTTGTTACAGTAGCAACCGTAACACTTGGGGTAGGGGAGGGTGTGGCCGTGTGGGGGTCATCCGGGAAGAAGAGGTCAGATACGGGGTTTGGGGTGGCACAAAAGTGAATGGTGAGGGTCGTACTGGTTGTTTCCACCGTCTAGAAAATTCCAAAAGGTCCCCTCAAAGAATGTGAATTTTCACCTATTATACGATTTAACTTATTTCTAAAATGCTAAATCCCTTAAAATTAAATTTGATTTTAATTTCAATTAGTCAATAAAATACATTCAATTAAATAAATAATGTGACAATTAAATAAACATAGAGTCATACACATTTAACACATACCAATTGCAAAAACTGGACAATTTAATCTAACCCTAAATTATGAATCTCTAAAGGCAATATTTGATTTCAATGACTCACTAACTAATGAATAATATCAAATGATTTACATGTAAATATTCAAATAATGTAAGAATAACTAACATATCTAAAGTATAAAACTATCAACTAATTAAGCAAAGGAAACATGAAAAATGGAAAACAAAATAAATAAAAAAAGAAGAAGAAGATTCGCGTATGTGCTACAGTACTGTGTGGTTGGGTCTACTGGCGCCTCTGACGGTGGCCGAAGGGTGACAGGATGACGGCTTGCAGTCGGGTAGAGGCAAAGGGTTTGAGGACTAAAGGTGAGAGAGAGTGTGTGTGTGTTTGATTCTTTTGCTTTTTGTTTAACACTTAGCTTTCACACTGTTTGCTTCCTTTTCCCTACCGATTTCTTTTTAAAAGAACTAAAGCTATTTTTTTGGGGGAAATAGGGATACAGAAGCGTAACCCCATGTCCCTTTCTAAGTCAGCCAATGGTTGGTGGTGGTGTTTGGATTGGCCAATTTAAAGGTAGCACTAGGGGTAGGGGAAGGTGTGGCCGTGTGGGGGTGAATAGGGAAGAAGAAGAGGGAAGGGATGGGGTCAGCTGCGGGGTCGGGGGTGGCACAACAATGCGTGTTGGGGTAGCACTGGTTGTTCTTCTTATTAGCGTCACTTTTTTTTGTAAACGCTACCACAAGGTCCCTTTAAAGAGTGTGAATTTTTTGTCTCCACGATATAGAAAATTCCAAAACACGAGATCACCACGTAGAATTTTCCTAAATAAATTTATAATGAATCTTTCTTTTTTTTAAAAGTATGATAACTTCTTTAATCTCTTGCATGAGTACAATTCTTTACAAATGATTATCACTTGTATTTTAGCTTTTATTATCATGTTTAATTAAAATTCTAAATGTATATGCTAGATAAGTAACAAAAAATAAAAGATATAGTCTAAGCTACATGCGCTTTTTAACTACAATTTTACAAGTGCGTATCAAATTGAATTATCGTCATTTCTTTATTGTTGAAAAGTTTTAGTTTGGCTTTAACCAAAAGTAACTAAATGAAGGTTTTAGTTTGGTATTTTTCCCGTAATACTAGGTTATGATTTTTCTTAATAATGGACGATGTCTAATTGGTTCAAATTAATCTATTATACTAATGCAACTATCACAAAATGTGATGCTAAAATATTATTTTCTTAAGATATAGAATCTAATTAATTTCACACATTAGTAAATTTAATAATTTGGGGTATTGCTCAGGACAACAACTACTTCTAATTCTATACTTTGATGAAGTGACCAATTTTAGTTAATCATGTTGGAGATAATTACTTTTATATATAGTATGTGTTTTTTTTCTTTTAAAGGGAATATATGGTACTTCCTCTATTTTGTTTTAAATACAACAAATGAGTATTATTTGTGAGATATAAGATATTTATTTGTTTCATTTAAAACGAAACGGTGATCCTAAAAGTATGACAACAATAAAAGAAACATTTCTTTCCAAAATATATACTCAATCCACATGCCTCTTATAAATAGGGAAACGTACGTATTCAAGATACTTCAACCAAACTCCTTAAACTTGTTAAAACAACATCAAAGGTGAATTTTTTTTTTACAGGCATGGAAGGAATATTAATAAGTCTTATTCAATATTAATAAATGTTTAAAATTCTATCCCAACAGCAACTAACCAAATACTGATATATATATACTAACCTCAATAATCACTATAAGGGCTTTAAGTTTTGCAGCATAATCCGGAAGAATTAACGCATCAATTTGATCATCATACATTGGTCCTTCATCTCCAAGATACACCAATATAGGTGAATTAACCTTTGCTCCTCCCCAATATTTGGAATAAATCATGTATTTTTGTTTGAATATCATATAACTTTGTGGTTGATAATTGAAATGATCTAATGTTTGAGGATAATATAAGATTTTCAAATCTTTATCTATAGAAGTTTTGGTAGTAGTGAAGCTATACACGTCGTGTTTGTGCTGAATTTTTTGCAAGATTCTACCCATTTTTGGCATTGCAAAGGTGGGGGTAATAGAGAAAAATAATAAGAAAAAGCATGATGAAAATTGGAACAACTTTTTAAGACACTTCATGGTCACTAAACATTAAACACAATGTGCTCACAGTCACAATAGTTCACAAGTATTTATCTTTGTGACAAAGTAACCATGAGGAAGAAATTTCTTCCACTTCGAACATGCATCTTAACTTTATTCAAGAATGAAATTGACTAATTTGTACCCTTTAGCCTTTAGGCATGCATTTCTGAGTGCTGAGTCCAAAATCAAGTAAGTGGATACTATATCGATTGTTACATGCGTGGTTAGATTGGAATTCAACTCTTTATTTATTCAACAACTTTGTGCAAGTCATTATATATTGCTTTGACTAATAATAAGTGGTCTTCATTAAGGTGATGCACACGGAAAAAGAACCCCTAGAAGCAACAATATGGTCCACTGCGATTTTTTTTTTTGTTTTTTGGAAAATTTTTTTAACGCTTAGAAAAATTTGCATTAATAAAAGCAAATTATTACATCCTAGAGAGTATACTAGCTCAACATAACTAAGTCGTCATGAACAAAATTAGCAACTAAAATATGGGACGAATGGGTATAACATTTCTTCCTACAAGAATAGCAAACATCCTCAGTAAAACAAGAAAGACTTCTCTTGAATCCAACTTACACCCTGCAAAACCAAGGATTAGAAAAAGGACTTTTACATATATACATATACTCCCTCCGTTTTCTAAAGATCATCTCACTTACTGTTCCTACAAATACCAAGGAAAATCAAGTTGTGTGGGGCATGGTGTGAGTAAAGTAGGAGAGAGAAAGGGGTTAAGATAAATAAACAAATAAAAAGGGGTTGAAGTAGCAGAGAGAAAGGGAGTAAAATTGAATTAATAATATGTAATGGTGGACCATATGATAGTGACATGAGAGGGTAAATCGGGAAATTTGTTTTGCCAAATAAGAAATAAAGCAAAAGAGGAAAGATCTTTTGGAAACACCCTTAAACGGAAAGAGGGGAGATCTTTAGGAAACGGAGGGAGTATAAATATAAATATATACATATATAAATATAAATATATACATATACATATACATACATATATATACATACATATACATACATATATATATATATATATATATGTACATATACATACATATATATATATATATATATATGTATATATATATATATATATATATATATATATATATATATATATATATATATATACATATATATAATATATATACATACATATATATATATATATATATATACATAATATATATATATATACATATATATATATATATATACATAATACATATATATATATATACATATATCTAATATATATATATATACATAATATATATATATATATACATACATATATATATATATATATATATATATATATACACACATATACATATACATATATATATATATATACACACACATATATATAATATATATATATATATATATATATATATATATATATATTATATATATATATATGTGTGTGTGTGTGTGTGTGTGTGTGTGTGTGGTTGTGTGTGTGTGTGTGTGTGTGTTGTGTGTGTGTGTGTGGTGTGTGTGGTGTGTGTGTTGTGTGTATATATATATATATATATATATATGTATATATATATATGTATATATGTTTATATAAAACCCTTCTCCCTGACCATATCATCAAATGCATTAAAGGCTTTCCGTTACCGTCTGCCTCCCGTTGTGATGACCTATTTGGGGTCCTAGTCCTTCAGGACTATTCACAGTTAAGTCCGCTACTTGATTGGCTCATAACCTCTCACCTAGGGTGCGTTCTCTTCAACTGAAAAAATTAAGTTTCAGGTCCAATAAGTTCAAATAAGTTCATATAAGTTCAAATAAGTTACAATCAAGTCCAATAAGGGCAATAAGTTCCAATCTGGTCTAATAAGGTCCAATAAGTTCCAATCAGGTGCAATAAGTTCCAATCAGGTCTAATAAGGTCCAGTAAGTTCTAATCAGGTGCAATAAGTTTCAATCAGGTCTAATCAAGTCCAAATAGTCAATGTTCAATAAAAATTTGTATTATTGTCCATTATATTATTATTCATATCACTATTAGATGATTATGTTATTATTAGAATTTTAATTAAAGTACGACAATGATATATAGTATTATACTTGTATTATTGTCTATTATTTTATTAAATATTTGTATTATTGTCTATTATTTTATGATTCATATTACTATTAGCTGATTATGTTATTATATAATTTTTTTTATTAAAGTACCACAATGTATAGTATTGTACTTGTATTATTGTCTATTATTTGAATATTCATATTACTATTAGCTGATTATATTATTATTAAAAATTATTATAATCATGGTCAAATAAGGTCAACAATAATAATCATAAGAGATAATTAATAATAATTATTACTTCATAATAAATTTTGAGGGGTAGTATTTACATTAGGGGTAATATTTATGTTATTATTCGTCAATTTTTTCTGTCTAATAAGGTCAAATAAGTTTCAATTAGGTCCAATAAGGTCTAATAAGTTTCAATCAGGCCAATAAGGTCTAATAAGTTTCAAGCAGATCAATAAGTTTCAATTAGGCCTAATAAGTTGAATCAGGTCCAATCAGGTTTAATAAGTTCCAATCAGTTCAGTTCAGTTCAGGTTCAATAAGTTTAGTTCAGATAAGTTCAGGGTCAATAAGTTGAAGGGAACACACCCCTAGCAAGGAAAGATGGTCTCACCGTTTGATTTGGAATCTCGATATTCCGCCAAAACTAAAGATATACTGTCATAATAGTCTTTGGGTTCGGACAACCCTTACAAAGAAAAATATCATCCCTTTTAGTAATTATGTCCTTTGTGCCACCCAGGAGGAATCCATAAATAACATCTTTGGTCATTCTTTGAAGCTCCTCCCCCTCTGACAGCTTTAAAGAACTTAATGATTGGTTTAACTAGTGTCACTTTTTTTTTGGCAATTCAAAATTGTTATTGACAAAAAAATAAAAACAAGACCAACCACCAAACAACCACCAAGGATACAACAACTCTTTATATTCCTAGCAGGACTCTATAAAAGCAAACCAAGCGAAAGCAACATCTATACGAAGGCTACTCAACAGGTTGAGAAGCAAAGCAACAAAGTAAACAAATTATACAATGAGTAGTCTCCTAACCTTATCAGAGCACCTACAAGCAACAATAAAGATAATTTGCTTGCTAATCTCTAAACTATCAACCTTAGCACCATTGAACACAAGGCTGTTTCTATAAGTCCACATTTTATACAAAGTCTCAGCAAAAAAAAAAATAGTGTAAAGCTGAGCTTGAGGGGATTTACTGTGACTTTTATGAGCAACCAGATGAACTTCTTCAGCAAAACTTCGCCTACTGTAGGAAATCCGAATATGTTGTAGACAAATCTTCCACATTGTATGAGAAACTGAGCAATCAAAGAATAGGTGGGATCTAGTCTCTTCTGCATTATCAATAACTAGTGCCACTTTATTAGATACTTTTTCTAATATTAAAACGAATTAAAGCTACGCTTCTAAATTTTTCTTCCTTATTTGGAGTATTTGGAAACAAAGAAACAATATCATCTTTCATAAGGACTCGCTTAATATTCACAGGATTCTTCATGAAGCAAAATTTCTTTTCTCAGAAGGGAGTCTAGGAATGCAGTTGATTACTGCAATTCCTCTGGATCCTCGTTTTTCCACTCTTCTCTCCATCCCTCCACTCCCAGATACCCTTCTTCAATCTTGGTTGCTTGGGAGCCTCCATCATCTCCATTTTTCAAACTCAACTTTGGCAGCTTTGTTCTTAATTGTTTAGGAGCAGTAGGGTTTATCATCCGAGATGTCGACACCAAACTAGTCAAAGGTACATCTACAGTCTCAGCGGCAGAAGCTACAACCCTTCAGCAGGGAGTCCGACTAGCTATTCAAAATGCTATTACTCATATCCACATCGAAGGAGATAACCTCATGGTTATCAACTCCATTAAAGGCATCTGGTCCCCCCCCCCCTCTTGGAAGATCGCCACATCATTCAGTATATCCAGACTTTTCTCCGCTCTTTTTCTTCTAGGACTATTCGACATATCTACCGAGAAGCAAACAAAGCAGCAGATTGGATTGTTAATGTTGGCCACCTCATAAATTCTAGTTTTTGTATTGAACATTGTACTCATTTAACTCTTAATTCGTAAACATTAAGGTTGGAGCTCCCCTCGTGCGGAGGGTCTCCTAACCTTCTTTTTCCTTACCTTTAAAAAAAATTATGAACTTAAACCTATATATGTGTGTGTGTGTGTGTGTATGTGTAAGGAATAACCTAGTGGTTAGAGCTTCTATCCTAATTTCAAGAGGTATTGGAATCTATTCTCATCCTAAGCAAGTTAGGATTTCCCTATTCCCCAGACCCCACCCCATAGTGGAACGGAAGCATAACTTGGACAATTCAAAATTATGATTTATGAGTAATACTGCCGCTCTTAAGATAAAGTTGATCTTAAATGCAAGGATGGTAATCTGGTATCATTTGTAGTAGTGTCAATTCAGTTAACCAGTTCAGTTCTGGTTCAAACCAAACAGTTCAGTTGACTTCAGTTCAGTTAATTCAGTTCATTTTTTCGATCTTAACCGATTCAGTTTAAACTTTTTCGGTTTCAGTTTCAATCCATACAGTTAATTCAATTTTCAGTTAAGTTCAGTTCAGTTTATAGTTGTCTTTTGGTTTGACCCATACAGTTTTGGTTTAAACAGTTGACTTTTTACGGATTACTATCAGTTAAACAGTTATTTTCAGTTCGGATTCAGTTAATTTCAATTTCTTAAGGAAACCGCATTGACTCGGGTAAAACTTGATATCGATTATGCCGTGTACATATTTTCACTTCGGGTCTCACTTCGGGTCAAGTCATTATTCATTGCAGGAAATTCCAACTCAATTGGACTTTTCTCACATGCATAGATTAAACTTGTCGAATACAACGATAGCACCAAGAGACGTATCTATATTTGTCTACGAAAGCGCATTTTGAAGTTGCCATATTTTATGTAAATTTATTTTATTAAAGGTTCAACATTCGGCTGATATTGAGAATTTCAGTTTCAAATTCTTCATTATTCTATAGTTTTCCAATGTGTAACTATCAATGATGAATTGGTGATTGGTTGTGGTCAAAGATTCAGATAATTATTGATAATGATGAATTAGTTTATAAATCAAGTTAATGTAAGTGGTTAATCATTATATCTTCCAATGTATAATGGAATCTGAAACAAAAAAACATCTACTTAAATAATCCAAGTATTTATTATTGTCTTTATGTGAAATGCATTTTGAAACATAAAACATATGATTGAACTAATATGTAGTTGTTGGGTTAGATGGACGATGTATCAATATAAGTCATTAAGTTGATTCAATATAGCTATATTCTATTTAAACTAGTCATATTTGATTTCAACTGATTTTGAAACTAAAAAAATCTAATTGAAGTAGAATAAGTTGTTGCCAGATGAGATTAATGAACAGACCATTGTAAGTCGATAAACTAATTTAAGATAACAATCATTTATTTAAGTTTAAGAGTCTGTAAGTTAAATTCATTTCGTAACTAAAACATCTAATTCAATTGATGCAAGTTGTAACGGGATGAGATATAAGAAATGTATCATCAACCAGTGACTTATAATAATAAACATAAATTATAAGAAGTTACTATCAACTCAATGAAATTTATATATAAGTTATATCGTTACATAATAAGTTCGCTTAAATTGATATAATCTAACTATTACATAATTGGGTGACAGTTGTATATGTAACACTATAAGAAGTATAGCTTGATAAGCAAAAGTATATGTATCCTATAACACATCAATATAATTATATTGTTATACTATAATTCACGTAAATGACTATAATCAAAACATTAATTAAGCAAACAATAGTTGTTTAAGTAATCCAAATATAGTTTCAAAAATAATGAAACGTATATCAATATAGCTAGTATAACTATTTACTAGTTAGCATTTGTGCTCATTACCTTATAAGGATTGAAGATAATTTTTCAAGTATATATTTATATGATTGGTTTATTTCTTTTATGATATGAATCTTTGTTATTCCTAATTAATTTATTATACAACCCAAAAGAGGGCTTATTAGTTATTACAATAACCTTATATGTTATATTATAATTAATAATATAATGTTTACTGTCTTCTCTTAACTTTGTACATATGTTACTATATTTTTATACTAAACGAATGTGTCAATGGTAGTTGATAGCCTAATTAAGATAACAATACAATATTTGAGTTAATCGTCTTTATAAGAAATGCATTTTGAAACAAAAAACATCTACTTGAGCTATATGTCTTAACTTTGTATATAATGACTATAAACAAACTATATTATCAGTAGACTTAAATACTTTAGTACGATATAATAATATTGGAATCATTCTAACTAATACGTGATTGATTATTAACGAGTATAGACTCTTAATATGTTCTAATAGCATAACTAACGATAATAATAATGAGTATTATATATTAACTACGAATATACGATCAATTAGTGGATATGAGATTACTACTATAAATAATTATATTATTATTTGAAAAATGGAGTCATAAGGTATGAGATTTAGGGTTTAGGGATGTGAAACATGAAGATTAGTTGTCATGAATAATAATTTGGTAGGATTATTTGTTTTAAGGCAAAATCCAAAATCATTTAATGGGCAAAATCTAAACTGTTAGATCATCATAATCAAGGGTACACAAGAAAATAACACAAAGCACACGGATCATGAATATTAACCGTTGGATACATGTCATAAAACAAACTGAACCATTAGATCCCCTCCTACCCCATCACCTTCTCCCATCTCTCCTCTAAACCTAAAAAATCCTATTTCTTTATGTTCAGCCGCTGCTCTTTCCATTGTGGTGCTCCTTCCTTCCTTTCTCTATCCTTGCCGGAATTCGGCCGCCACCACCACCCTTCCTCCCTTTTTCGATGCTCCTCAGTCACCATATCTATCGCGAGCGCTCAAAAAATGAAGGAAGCAAACCAAATCACCTCAAGACGATTACCAGCACAGAAGAAGACATCCCTCGAGTTGACAGAAGAAGACCTTTGTAAAATGCACCAAGATCAAACCAAATCACCTACATAAGTCTGACATGATTGCCAGCACAGTCTGAACCTGATTTCCAAATCAAAACTCGAGAGTAACCCAGAGAAATCGACATCTTCAACTTCAATGTGTTTCAAGGGATGTCTCCAACATTTTGCTTTGTCCCTCAAAGCCTTTAAGAGCAACTACAAAACAAAGATAAATATTTAACCTTGCAGATCTTTCAGGGTAATTTATCGATCTCATAATCGTTTGTCCCTCAATCGCCACCCTCATCCTCGCTTGTCCCTCCTCGAAGGCTGTCCACAATCTCTCATCCTCGCTCGTCGCTCGTCGAAGAACCAACACCTAAAGTCATTGTGTTTTTTGCACCCTCTCGTCTTCGCCGTCGTTAAGCTACAATTTTTCGAAGTCGAAGCTCCGGTCAAGTTAGGGTTTTGGATCTCTAATTTTATTTTAATTCTTGAATGATTTCCGATTTTTATTTTTGTAGTTGTTTTTGTTAGATCTCTAATTTTGTTTTCGTTAAGCTACAGTTTTGGATCTCTAATTTGTAGTCGTTAAGCTACAGTTTTTGTTAGTTGTTTTTGTCAAATGTATAAAGCTGTGAATTTTTCCTTGAAATATTTTTGTAATTACTCATATCAGTCATGTTTTTCTTTGATAATTTAGTTTATATATTCTTAATTTATTTCAATATATGAACAATTTCTTTTCCTTACTTTAACTACATTCACTTGATTCAGATGGCTGTAGTTTTATGATGAATTAATTTGGTATAACAGAGACATCAATTTTTTTTTTTTGTTGTGAGTAATGTTTTTGTTAATGGTATGCTGTTGAATTTGAAGCATGGGAGATATTCCTGATTCTTTGTCAACTTCATTCCTCTTCTCATAATGTATTTGATGTAATGGACGTTTATAAATTACAATGTTATGTTTCATTTAAAACGAAATGAAGAAAATATATCAATTATTACATAATTTTTTATATGTATCAATTGCAACATTTTAAAAGATATTGTATTTTGAATTAATTTATAATATTATATTATCTCGATTCAATTGTCTAATTTTGTTCTTCAATCAAACAAGCTAAGTTTTTAATTATATGTTGTGTAATAATTAAACTATAGTATTTTATGGAAGCATTTGCTTTATGCAAAGCAACAAGTAAATTAATAAGACGACATTAGTACGTAAGTACTAAGAAACTAATAGTTGAAAAGCGATCAAATAATCTTATCCCTAGTTACAAAATTGACACCTACTAAAATTGCATCAAAGATTTGGATAAGCAAAAAATGTTATGTACTAAAATTACATCAAAGATTTGGATAAGCAAAAAAATGTTAATATACTTTGTATATACATACATCATACATGTTGACGTTGTGACTTTAATAATATACATTAATAAATGTCAAATTAAAACAAGAGTGTAATGTACACAAATACTTCAAAAATAAATGAAAATAAAATATAAACCAATACATGATATTGAAAGTGTAACCCTCAAATAGTCAAATTAAATGTAATTTAATTTTTTATTTAATTAATTATTAAAAGTAAGCAAATTTATAAATTAACATATTTAAATGATTTTGTAGATATAAAAAAAATAATTGAATTTTCACAATATCTTGTTGATTACGGTCGGGTTCTGGTTTGAAAGCAGATCTGTCTGAACAGGTCAGGATATAATCTTGCTAGGTGCCGGTCAAGTTTCGGTCAGGTCTGGGGACTGACCCTCACAGTAGTCACAGGTCGAACCGGGTTTAAGTCAGGTCAGAATCAGGTTGATCCAGCGGTCAGATCTGTTTCTGTCACCACTATTTACGACCAAACCTTATGCAGTTCGGTTAAAAACAGTTTGTTTCAGTTCAGTTAAAAACAGTTTTATTCAGTTTGATTCAGTTCAGTTAACAACAGTTTGATTCAGTTCAGTTAAAAACAGTTTCATTCAGTTTGATTCAGTTCAGTTAAAAACAGTTTGAAACAGTTTTCAGTTAAATTCAGTTCATTTTCAGTTCAGTTCAGTTTAAATCAGTTTTTCGTCCAGTTAATTTCAGTTTGGTATGTTTTCGGTTGAGTTTCAGTTCAGTTAATTGCAGTTTACTTTAATCTGATTGACTTATCGGTTTTTAACTTTTCAGTTATGGGTCAATTCAGTTCAGTTTATTCAGTTCAGTTGATTAACCGTGTGCAGTTTAACCATCAGTTTTCAACCAAACTGACAGCACTAATCATTTGGAGAAAAGCAATGAAGAGACCAAGGGTGGATGTGAACATAATTAATTTTATTGTTATGGGTTTCCTTTAATTTTAATGGCTATGACAACTGTCAACTTGACATTGGACTACTGTCAACTTGACATTGGAGTATTGGACTAGGACAGTGTCAAGTTTGTTAGGATAGTTCTCAAGTTCGTTCTAGAAGAATATAAGTCCTCGTTCTTTCTTGACTTGTCCCCAATACTTATATTTGCTAATAAAAAATAAATACAAATCAAGAGACCTCTTCGTCTACTGCCCTTCCATAAAATCCAATGAGTTGTATATTATAACAATCGATAAAGAATTTTGAGTCTCTTTTTAATTAAAATATCAGGTGACACCCGAATTTGAACTAGGGAACAAGGATTTGCAGTCCTCCGCCTTACCACTCGGCCATGCCGCCAAAACGATATAAAATAGAATAGACGAACTAACTTTTCTATAATCTTTATTATATATAGCAACAGGGGGGAGACACGAAAACTAGAAAAAGAAAAAAATAAAAAAAAGATGTAACTACTTAATTAATTAAAAATTAAAAAGATATAAAAGGCACAAAAAAGAAAACAGTGAAAATGTGCTACACAACAGTTACTTCTCTCTCAACTAATTTCTTTATTAAGATTTACCTCTCCCTGATTTATAATTCAAATTTTCTTAATTTATTAGATGTATTAACAATTAATTTAATTTTCTACTTATTTTTGCACGCATCGCGTGCATATAAGGCCATTTGCTATTGATACTACTAGCTTTATATGCACACTATGAGTGCAAAATTGTTATCAAAGTTGAATCTTTTGTACAATTAATTGCGGAATTGCGCGTTGTATGAAAAACACATCAATGAATGTATAATAACATCATGAATCACATGAACAACAAAGCATAACCAAAATATAGTTCTTATTTCTATTTCGGGAGTCAAATTTTAAAAAGTTTCACCAAATATTTTCATTAATCTCTATTACATAAGCCATGGGAGGAGGTGTGGTGTCCCAGTTGAAATGACTAGAATACTCTTTAACAAATTAAAACGTTTTTTTTATAATAGATTCAAAAATGAGAATCAATGCAACTTGCCATATGAAATAAGTCAAAATGGAATATGTAATCACCATTAATAACTTGACTAGATTGACACAATCAATTCAAGAAATTAATTAGAATCTTCAATTTAAAAAAAATTAGTGATATATCTTGACAACATAATATTTTGTATTTACAAAGTTCAAACAATATAATTTATTAACATTTACAATCGTTAAAGAACTATACTAAAGCCGGTGACAAAGAATTATTATTAAATCTCGACCAAAATTTTCTAACAGTTAAAAATCGATCACCTTTAGTTTAAAAAGATAATAACATCTAAAAAAAAAACCTCAATAGTTTAAATCACTACCAATATAATTTTAGATTAAAAAATATATGCTTATTCGTACATAAGATTGTCGACGCACGCATTACGTGCATATACGGCTAGTGTATATAAAAAAAATATACTCATGTGTGTTCTTGTTATATCCCCACAATGTGTACATTGATAATATCAACTTTTTATTTTTTTTACCAATACGAAATAGAAAATATATTAGATCAAAGGTACGTTTTGAAAATTGTGCAAAAAAAACAAAATAAAAACTATATTTTGAGACGGAGATAGTAAGAATTATCTTTCGTCACTTTTTCCGCTTGTTTATCCTCTTGGTTTGTTTTTCGATCCTCTTGGTGCGTTCGTTCGCCTCTTAATTTCTTTTAATTACACGTTGTATCAAAAGCAGAACAATGAGTATATAGTAATATTATGAATCACATGAACATCAAAGCACAATTAATGAAAAGTAAGGATAGATTACCTTTGCAGCAGTAGTGTTCCTTTTTGGTTTGCAGATGGAGAAAATACGATAATGGAGAGGAGAAGATGAAGATCTACAAATAATGTGGAGTGATAATGTAACTTGTTTTGAGGAGTTAGAGGATAAAGTAGGAATTTTTTGGGTTTTTTGCTAAACGACATCCTAGAAATTCCTACTAACGCCCTAAATACAGTATTTTTATACTGTATTTGTATATTTTTATTTCTTCTCCTTCATTTCCCATTTCCCTACCAACACCACCGGAGACACCGGTGCCACCACCACCATCACAAGAACGTCGTCGCCGCCGCCATAATCAACGCCTTAGATTTTCAAATTCATGAGAAACCAAATTAGAGCAGGGGCATAACCCTTTCATGCCATATTCACAAAATCGGAAGCTTCAAAAAACTGAAAAAACCGAATTCTTTTCCAAAAACCGAATTTTGTAGAACTTTTGTGTTATAATCATCCTTGAAGAAAAAGAACCCCCACCTGTAATTTTCGAAAATTGAAAGCTTCAAAAACCGAAAAAAAAACAAGTGGAATCAAAGCAATTCAAACAAGAAATTTCACCATGAATACATCTTCAAGATTTTTTAGCAAGATCTGATGGCCTAATTCGATCGAAAACCATAGGCGCTTAAAACTTCCACTCTCACCTACGGTTGGACGGAAATTCAAGACGTCTGGCCATAGGTTAGGGCGTCTGCCATTTTCGCCCAACCATAGGTTTGGTCGGAAATTTCAGGCGCTTTAACCTATGGTTAGGCATCTTCAATTTCCGCCCAACCGTAGGTGAGAGCGGAAATTTCAGGCGCCTGAGTTTTTTTTAAAAAAAATTATACCTTTTTCCGGCGAGTTCTAAGTTCCGACGATTTCTAAAAACGGCGAGTGGTTACGAAAAGGTGGTGCGGTGTCTACAAACTCAGGTTACTTTGATTTTGAGTGGACGTACTTCAAGTCTTCAATGGTGGGAAGATGGGAGGGGAGGGGAGATAGAGCAGTTAAAAGGGAGGAGAGAGAGAGCAGTAAAGGGAAGGGGTAAAAGGAAAGGGAAAGGACATGGTGGGAACTGGGGAATAATGAGATGTACGTATGAGGTGTATAAAATACGTATTTAGGGCGTTAATGGGAAGTTTATCAAAGAAGTTTGTTGTTATTTTGATTTGGGAAGTTACTAACTTGCTTTTGAATTGTATATTTTTTTTAAGTGTTTTTTCTTTTTTATGTTTTTATTGTTAAATAAAACAATAGTTACCCACTTACCCTCTTTGTTTTTTCTATTTTTTTTCTTTTGCTTCTGTAGTTATTTGCTGCATTTTGATTTTTTATGTTATTTTTTGTTTAAATATAACATCTAGTATCTTTTTTTTTCTTTTTTTCTTTTTTCCTTTTTTCTTTTTTCCTTTTTCAGTGCTTTGGTCTCCCTCATGTGTTGCCTTATGTAGTAGTTATGATTTTCTTTTCTTTTTTAGTTTTTTGTTTAAATATAGTAATTAATTATCTCTAATTTCTTTTTTTTTTTTCATTTTTCTACTTTTTGGTGTCCCCAATGTGTTACTTTATATAATAGAAATGTCCCCCCATTAATTACATCTTTTAAAAACATTTTACAGTCTTTACTCTACCTTTAAAGTTGAGTTAAATTATCCTTATTATTATCAAATCTTGGTTTCGCCTCTAAGTTTTTAGCACAATTAACTAAATTTATATTGGTCTAAAGTCTTCAACAAAATAAATATCAAATTACATCCCAAACGGACTACATTAGCAGTAAATCACACTAGAAAATATTTACAGGTTATTACAAAATACCTAATATACCCCTCTGTCACATAACCCCTTTCTCCCTTTACCTATTCCTCTCTCCTTTCTCTTTCGTCATCTTCCTATCTCGTCCAAAATTGAGCCCAATTCCCTCCAATAATTTTACCCAATTTCTTCATATGAGACCAAATTTGGTTAATTAATATTATTGCCTCCTTCCTTTCTCCCTCTTCCTCTGCCTCCTTTCTTCATTTTCATGACCATAAGACTTCAATTGATGCGATCATGATGAGTTAATTTGTTCGGGCTAAGCGAATTGCATCCAGATTTTGAAATAAATTGGTTATATTTCCAAGCAATTTTCCGATGTTTCATTCTTCTATTTTTTTCCTTCAAATTTTTTGATTTAATTTTTTTTCAAAATTTATGTAGTTTTTTGTGGGTCTAAATGTTGGATACCATTGATTTTTCTTCATTGTTATATTTTGAAACTTTTGTCTGATAATAAGAGATGTATGTGAAGTGAGGGCCTTTGCGACAAGTAACCCAGTCATGACTTGCCTGTAGGAACTAAAACTGGTATAACAAATCTAATAAACTTATCTGAAAGCTATGTCGTGAATGTTACATACACATGATCTCTTGGCAACAACCTCCAAAAATACACAATTACTGCTCCTTCGATTTAGTAAAGAGTTACAGTTTGAGAACACTTCAAACAATGACCAGAGAAAAGAATAGTAAGACTATAATTTTTGGGGAGGCGAATTAGTGTGTCAAAGAAGACTAAACAAGTTCTAATATACTGAGGAAGGCAAAAGCCAAAACCGGAAAGGCAATAAATTAGGCTAATATTATAGGATAATGGAAATAATGAATAAGGCAAGAATAACGGTTACAGAATCATCGAAGATATGATTGCTGATTTTCGCCAAAAAATAGGTAATAAAACCAAAATATCCTACAATCGCGCCGCGCCTGGCTTGGCCGGCGTGCACACATGTTTGGTGAATAGTTCATTCCCACATAAACCTGAACAAACGTATATATAAGGAAAACTCTATATAAAGAAAGGAAAATACCTTTAAACTATCAATGTGGGACAAATAGCTTTTTGTTTCTTTGAACAAACTTTTGAATTGAGAAAACTAATACTCCACTCTTTAACTCCAACATTACCCCCACATGATTCACAATATTAAAGAAGGATAAGACAATTAAAAAGGAATTTTGGGCACGAATAGTTAGTTTTTTAAGCATCAATGTCTTATGGACTTGAATTGATATCTAGTGCATACAAGCATGTCTTACAGTCGTATTAGGTAGGTTTCCCTTTGAACCTTTCTACGATATAAGTAATTATTATTTACGCAATTAAACCTTTGTCAAATAATAGTGTTCTTGCGATTTGTAATTTTAGTGCCCGACAACTTGCCTGGATTTTCATGAATGCTATAGAGGACCTAAGCCTTAAGGACTCTGATCACATAAGGAATTGCTCCCCACATTCACATATGTAACTCCATCAAGTTGGTACTGTCAAAAACCATCTTATCAAGGCTACGAACTTATAAATTAAGAGCCTTTGGCTCATTCTTACACATATGATAGTGAATAAATACATCACTTTTTATTAATAGGAATAGTTGTAGTATACACAACTTAAACTCTTTTGTGACTTCGTTTGACCCTTTGAACTTAGGAATCCTAATAAGGGTATCCATCACAATGTACTTCACAATAGGCTTTAAACTCATTCATTGTGCTGAGGGCCTGTTCTCTTCGGCATAAAACAACTGAACTGAACTGAACTGAGCTGAGCTGAACTGAATTGAATTAAACTGAATTGAATTAGATTGAATGTAATAAATACTCCCTCCGTCCCATAATCTAAGTCCTTATTCTGTTTTTACACGGGAATTAAGGGAAACTAGAATCTTGTTTTATTTAAATAAAAAGATTCATTTTCATTGGGAAACTTACATTTTTTTTTTCTTTTTAACAAAAAAATAAAAACTTAACATTAATGTTGCATAGTTTGATGTGTAGAGGAGTTTAATGGATTTTGAGATTCTATTTTATCATTAATAATGGTGCATTGGAAGCTGAAATTATGAGGACTTGTTGGAAGTTAAATTATTTTCATGATGGTATTTTGGGTATAATTATTGATTGAAAATAGAAAGAAGACTTATATTTTGGGACACTTTAAAAGGAAAGGGGACTTTATGGGACGGAGGGAGTATATAATTAATATTTAAACAATAATAATATGAAAATTAAATAATTATTATAATGATAAGTAATAATAATGAATAATTAATACTGAATAATAATAACAGTATTTTTGGATTTTTTAAATGATATTTATAAATAAATAATATTAATAATCATAAATTATTAATAATAATCATAATTAAAGATAATAATCATAATTAATAATTATTATTTTATATTATTTGTATTAATATATTAATACTTGATGATGATGATTAATACTTAATGATGATTATATAATAATAATATCTAAGAAGTAAATTAATATTATTATTTTAATAATTATATTTTAATAATATAATAATATTTAGTAATAAAAATAATGATTGGGTCGGGCCGCGCAAAATTGCACCATACCCCGTTTCGATTGGTTTATGGGCTAAAAAACGTGAGTTTGTTTGTGCTTTTGACCAAAACCATATTCCTCCTAATAATAATAGTAATAATAATGAGTAAAACTATAATAAACAAAATAATATATAGAAATAATAATAATAATAGTAATACTTAATAATAATGATATAAAAATAAATAATAATAATAGTAATAATAATAATAATAATAATAATAATAATAATAATAATAATAATAATAATAATAATAATAATAATAATGATGATGATAATAATAATAATAATAATAATACTAATAATAATAATAATAATAATAATAATAATAATAATAATAATAAGACCAACATAATAATAAGACCAACATAATAATAATATTTAACAAAATGGTTATAAAATAATGAAGCTAAGCTGAACTGAGCTGAACTGAACTGAGCTGAACCGAACCGAACTGAGCTGAACTGAACTAAACAAAGCTGAACTGAGATGGGCTGAACTGAATTGAAAATAAGCTGGGGAGAACAGGCCTGACTCGAGCACCATTTTCTACAAAGGCCATTGGTGAGAGGATCAGCAATACTCCTCTCTGACTTTACATAATCGAGTGACATTACATTATTTCTAATTATATTTCTCACAATAGCTCTGTAGATACATAATCATGTCTCCCCATTAGTACCCCATAACGACTAATAACCTACTCCAATTGGTCCGGATCGAGAAAAGAATAAGGAACGATTTTAAAATAAAATTTTTGTGCCCAAATTCATTTTCTAACTCTTTTTGTTAACTCATTTTCGAAAACCTTTTTTATAACTAGTTTTAATTAGGCCTGTCAATCAGGTCGGGTTGGGTCGGGTTCGTGTTCGGGTCAAGTAAAATCGGGTTGAAAATCGCTAACCTGAACCTGATCTGTTTTAATATTCGGGTCAATATCATCAACCCTAACCTGATCTGAAAATTATCGGGTCAACCTGACCTGATCTGTTTGACCTGATTTTTTTTAAAACGGGTTGTAAATGGGTCAACCTGAACCTGTTTAAACCGGTTTTTTCAGGTTGACCCAACCCATATAATCTGATTTTTTTTTTTTCAAAACAAGTGCATAGTTCATAATAGGCACTTGGCATTTGGGCCTTGAAATTTCATCAAAATATTAGCTAACCAAGTTTATACTTCACATACTTCTACCAAGTTCTAGCTAACCAAGTTCATACTTGGCAATATTACAAACCAATTTAGCAAAAATTTATGAAACTATACAACCACAAGTCCACAACTCAAACAAACATTGTTGAGTCTCCTCCCCCGCCTCTGATGAGAGCTCAATTTGCTCATTGAAGTCGTCATCAGCCATATTAAACTAGAAACCAAAGTAAACAAATAAATAAAGAGCATGAAAAACAACAGAACATTAATACTAATTGGTAATTTGGTAGGAAAAATAGAAAATAACATTAAACAGAAAAACAACATAGAAAAATCAAACAGAAATAAATGACTGAACATTAAACAAAAAAATAGCATAAGAAAATAAAACATAAAATTTATAACCGAACATTAAACAAAAAAAAAAAAAAAACAGAACATTAAAGAAAAAAAACAAAAAATTAAACAAAAAAATATAACATTAATACTAATTGGTAGGAAAAATAGAAAATAACATAGAAAAATAACATTAAACAGAAAAATAGCATAAAAAAATTAAACAGAAAATAAATGACATGCAGAACATTAAACAGGAAAAATAAAACAGAAAATCAAACAAAAAAATAGAAAATTAAACAAAAAACAGAACATTAAACAGAAAATAATATAGAAAAATAAATGACAAAATACGAAAAAAACGAAAGACAAAATATGAAAATCACATAAATAACAGAAAATAAATGACAAAATACGAAAAAAGGGTCAAAATACGAAAATCAAAGAAATAACAAAAAATAGCAGAAAAAAACGAAAGAAAATAAAGGACAATATAAGAAAAAAAATTGACAAAAGAAGAATACCTGATGTTGAAGAAGAACAACAAATTGTGAGACTTTGCGAGACGAAGAACATCAAATGTTGAAGAAGAGAATCGAAGAAGACTGTGAGAGCGAGTGAAAGACTGAGAGATTTCAATGAGAGAGAGAGGCGTTAGAAATTAGGGTAGAGAGAGAGAGTTGAGAAAGAAAGAAAGGGGCGTTAAAACTTAGAAATTTAGGGTTAGAAGACTAAGAGAGAGAGTGAAGGAACGAGGGTTAGTATTAGAAATTTAGATATTGGGCTGGGGAAATCTTTTGGGCTGGGCAAAGTGGCAAACACCAATTTTTTTTTCTTAGTTCAATCATTCGGGTCAGGCGGGTCATTGTCAGGTCAGAAAATTCGACCTGAATCTGACCCAATTAACTTTCAGGTCGGCCCATTTAACTAATCAGGTTGAAAACCTCAACCCAAACCCGCTATTTTCAGGTCGGGTTCGGGTCGAGTTGTCGGGTTGGGTCAGCTTTTGCCAGGCCTAGTTTTAATAAGCCCACTTCCTAAAATGTTTAAAATAACTTTTTTAAGCCCCGTCTTTTAAAATCTTTTAAAAAAAGTATTTATGAAAGCCTAATATATAAAATCCATTTAGCCTAACTTAATTAATAGAATTAATTAATTTTATTGATTAGTTTTTATAAAAATAATCTTTTCCCAAAGTGTTTCAAAAATATCTTTCATGAAAATAATCTTTTTCGAAAGTGTTTTTAAATATCTCTTACTTACTCTTTTCTAAAATCTTTTAAAGACCTACTAACTTTCTTAAACCTATTACAATACAACTAACTAAACCTACCTATACTATTATCATATATAATATTAAAGCAAGAAAAAATTAGCCTACGTGGCAGTCTCATAGAAATTCTGCTCTCACAATTCACCCCACATTCATAGAGCAATGAAATAGATGCCACGTGTCACATTCCATTAAAATGATTATGTTTGATTCCTTTATTATTAGTTTCCCAAAATTTGAAAATCAGTCATTGAATGTTTTAGGAAACCTCCAATTTCCTTAAGTTGAAGATATATCCGTGATTTTGGGCTGTAAAAGTAAGATTCCTCACTGGAAGGAAATCTCCACTTAAACAAATCTTCCAAGGTTTTTCCTTTCCTGTCAAATATTCCATTCAGCTACTCTTTTTGAAGTTGAAAAATATTTGCAGGATGATTTTAGATTTGATACTGAAATTGTTTAAGAAAATTTAGTTACACACAATTGAATGACCGTATTATAAATCCGTGCAAGAATATATACACAATTCAAAGCCACGTGTCAATCCTATTAAAATGATTTCATTGATTTTTTTTAAAATTCTTTAAGGAAATTTAGTTACACACAATTGAATGATTATATTATAAATCCGTGCAAGTATATACACATGCATGCAAAGATGTTTTACTCTTTTTCTCTCTTTTTTTTTCTTTGAGATACATGCCTGTGCTGAAGGATGTTCAACAATTTTTCTAGATCATTTTATGAGAAGTTTTTTTTTATCCAATAGTTACCGGTTTTATATCCACTAATTAGGAAATTGATTGTTTTATAATTGCTATAATTTAGGCAAAGAAAGGACTAATACCAACTCTATAACCATAAGTATTCACAAACATTATGTAAACCCATTAAATATTACATACCCACAATTTCAAAACATCTCACCAAATTGAGAATCCTCAAATAGAGAAAATTATGATAAAAAAAAGGTGAATAATCAAAGGTCGGAGAAAAATCGAACCAAAAGCAAAATAAATGATCGGCCATGGACATGAGCAATCAGTAAGTTGAGAGCGAGTGAGTCAGCTCATTTTTGCTGTAATTCATCCAAAAATGAGTATCAATTCGATCAATTGGAGTAAAAAAAAAAAGAGAGAGAGAAAAACTCCTACAAAACAACAATTCGTACAACCTGCACAACAAAACGGCAGTAGCAACTGGGAACCAACCAACAGAAGGAAAGAAAAACTCCAACCCCAAAACCGCCATTAGATGAGAGAGAAACGAAAAACCCTAACAATTAAAATTTCCCAATGAGAATAATTTGAAGTGACTAACAATTTTCTCACTTCTCTAGAAATGAGATAGAGACAGGAAGAAGAGATGGAAGTATTCAAGTATTCTCTTTAATGGGGAGATCGAAGGATTTGGAGGAGAGCGAGAGAAAAAAGAAAAAATGGTTTATGCAGGGGGTTTGAGTTTGAGTGTGGGTTTTTTTTTTCTTTCTTCATTCCTTCCTCTGTTTACTCTTTTACCTTTTTCGCGGTGTTCCTATATGACATAATCATCCTATATATATCATACTTTATGAAAGAATTATAAAACAACTCATGGGTGATGGGTTGAATGAAAAAATTGCAAATGTGAAGCAAGTAGTATATGATATCCTGATAATATGTTAGCCAGCTAATTAATTTTCTTTTTTCTTATTCACTATTGGTAATGAATATAATGAGATGCTAGCCCGTGCAGGAGGAAATGCAAATGCAATAATAATAGTCACACCATGACTATGATCAGAGGTTACATAACAAAAACAATAATAGCTCAATCTTTAGTCCCAAAGTGGTCTAAGGTGGGCTAATATGAATCATCATAACAAATCATATCCACGACCAATACATACTAATTTATTTTTTAAAAAAAAAAACTGAGATAGGGCATGTTCTCTTTACCATAAAACAACTGAACTGAATTGAACTGAACTGAATTAAATTATAACTAATAGTAATGATAACAATTTAGGAATTGAACTGAACTGAAAATAAGTTGGGGAGAACAGTCCCTTAAAGTGAGAGAAGTAAGACAAGAGACAATATATGAAACAAGAAATTAAATTAGGTAAAAAAGTGAAAACCAACATATAAGGGTCGGTTCACTTCAACTTATTTTGACAAAACTATGACGATATAAGTTCGAAAAAATTTAGATGATTAGGTGATCCAACGGGTTGTCAACCCTCTAATTATTGAAATTTCCTTGGCCAAGAGTACATTCAGACATTAATTTTATGATTGTTCTCTCTCCAATTTATTTATTATATATATATATTACTATTATTATTTTATTGTATCTAAGAGGTAACCTTAGGATCACTCAAAATTTTTCCACGCTCTTACATTCAAATGAAACAAAAATATAAATACATCCACTTATGAACTTATGCTTGATATTAATATCATTTTTAAAGAAAATGTACACTTTGAATTTGGCCCATTTTATATTAAAATTCTAAAATAAAGGATTAGCAGAGAGAGTGCAACATGGCCCATGTGCTTAAATTATAAATATAGCTTTCTTTAATGAGCTTCGAGACACTAATTGAGAAGGTGAATCAACAAAATGAGTTAATTATATATCAAGCTTATATATCAAAAGAGGGATTTATAAGTATTCAATTTTAGTTGGTCTATAAGACAGTAAAACTGTTGTTGAAAGATTAGAAGTTATCGAATTAGAAAAGTTGTTAATTTGCCTATGCACTTTGTTTTGACAGCTTCTTTTTTCTTTGATGTAAAAGATAATATTGAAATGGAAATCATATGGAGAACTTATATAACACACAGACATTATACAAGTATTGTGTATTTATATTTGTTTACTATAAAAATTATCATTTTCTAAATTATTCTTAATATTAAAATTGTGGTGGCTTAATATATTCTAAAATTGTTTTTAGGAAGAAACTAATGAGTAAGGATTATTTCAAGTAGCAACGGGGAATAAGGTATTTAGGCAAAAAAGTAAAGTGGGAAACCCCGTATGATACTCATTACGTCAGATGGAACGGGGAATAAGGTATGATACAATATATCATCGAAATGATGGTAATTTCAGGTAGCAATAGGGAATAAGGTATTTATACCCCATATGGTACTTATTCCGTCAGTTGGAACAAAATTTTCTTATGATGTTTAAAAAATACACACAATTTGGAATAAGGTATGATACAATATATCATCGAAATTGTGGTATTTCAGTTAGCAACGGGGAATAAGGTATTTATACCCCATATGGTACTTATTCCGTCAGTTGGAACAAAATTTCTTATGATGTTTCAAAAAAGACAGTTTTTTCGACCATGTGTTAAAAGTCAAGGACAATCCCTATCACATGGTAGCTTTGTATCTCCCGAGACCAGTTCTTAGTCATGGCTAATTTTATGTAGCCATTTCTCAGTCACGAGTAAAAATTGCCAATAGTACTAATTTATGAGAAAGAACATGGGAAGTCTAACACTTTAAGGCCATTTCGAGTAAAAAATGAAGACTTAATGTGGAGAGGGTTTCTTAAGACAATTGACCCCTAAGTGGTTACTAGGATAAGACCAAGTTCGTGCAAATTTTCTCCCTTTTTGAAGCAGTTGAGATCATTAATTTACCTTTGCATCTCAACATAAGGTGTTGTTGGCTTTGCTTATGACTATGTTATACAACCTCCGTTCTTTTTCTACTGCAACAATTGAGTTTTCACGTTTGCTAATACACTATTTTAACTATTAATATCTTTAATTACTTTTTAGAAAATTATACAAAATTGATATTCTGAAGTATATATCGAGACGAATCTAACAAGACCCCACATGACAATATTTTTCCTGACATAAAAATCATAATATATAGTGAAAGGTTATGATGGTGAATGGATAGTGTAAAAATCTCATTTTGCAATATATAAAATAGAACGGAGGAAGTAACTTCTTAATAAATTTCGTTTTGCACTAAAAAGAAGTCTTCCAAAACATATCAGTATCATGTATATGTTAAACAACTTTATAATTAATATAAAGGTGTATATCTCTTAAACACAGAGTTTTTTTTTATCAAGTTAACGTAAGAATCGTTTACACGTTTTCATTGTAGCTGATATATAAACATTTTATTATACTAAATAGTTCCCGTGCATTGTGCACGGGCCTAAAACCTAGTTACTATATAACAACTCATCGTTTCACTCATAATCTCCACGGCACAAAACAAATTCTCTCGCCTATTCCTCAACTCTCTGGCTCACCTACATCGTCATACTAATCTCTCACCATCTAGTGTCGCAACTCCTATTTTCCATCACAAGACATCTTCACCTCGCTCACCACATACCCCTTTGCGCCACATCACCTACGCATCATACCACTCCAATCATCCTTTCTGATCATCATCATCGAATCATCATCACCGACTCATCAACACTCATACAACTCCATCATCGCCTAATATATTCTAATCTTACACCTTACCTCCTAGTACCCGATCTAACCCCCTAAGTCAACGCCTAAACACTAATCTTCCTAGTACTGCTACTTTAAATTAGTAGTCCACATAATACCATACCAATTCATCATCAACACCAAGTACATTTACAAAAATAAAACACTAGACTTGTTCAATACCAATCTTTTTTGAAGACTCATACTATATTCAATTTTCCAACATCCCTACAAATTAACAATCCCGGACGGTGATATAATTTCTAAAGATCAACTAAATTAACTAACTTTATTTTATTTATTTATTTTTCTTATTTTCTTAAAGTTACAACGTCCTATTCATGATGTAGGTCCCGTGCGATGCACGACTGTAAAAAAAAAAAAAAGAATGTATGGTTGTTTTTAATAATAAATGTATAATTTGAAATTTGACTTAATTAATGCTTAGTTATAAACAATATAGATCTCGTAAAAAATCAATGTAGATTGTGTAATAGAGAACTTTTAAAATGGACTAATGATTACTCTACACATTGTTTTAAATTAATTGTCACAAATGTCTTTTAAAGTTGTTCATCTATTTGTCACATGCTTTTTAGGAATCAATTGTTCCAATTCTACCCACCCAATTATTTCGCGCTATTATATTACCCTCTAAAAAAATTGTGTTGTTTTTTAGTTATTTTAGGAGAAAGAAATTTAGAGTATTATAGCACGATAGTATAATTTTTTTGTTAATTAAAAGAAGTAATGTTCTTTCAAACACAACTTAGATAACAAAAAAATAATGGTATTTAAAGGAAAAAAAAATTTCTAACAGACAGTGGCCAAAGGAAAAAAAATGGACATCACTTATCATCATTAGTCATTACATTACAACTTACAAATGGCCTAGAAAGTAGAAAGTAAGTAGCAGAAAGAAAGTTAGCTTGGTTTTTCTTCTCAAAAAAAAAAAGTAGCACAAAGAAATAAGGAGTAGAAGTTAGAACCTAATGAGATATATATGCTTAAAAAATATAGGAAAAACTATAATTAGAAGGAGTAACCATATCACTCAAAAAGAAGAGAGGATGAATTATATTGGTTCATTTAATTTTTGCAATTTTGAACAATTCTCCAAAACTTATTTCGAAAAACAATCCAGCAAGAACAAAGTTTCCAAAAAAGATACTTCCTCTGTTTCGAACTAAATGCAACAAAGGAGTATTATTCATTTGTTGCATTTAAAACGAAACGGAGGAAGTAACTTATTTACTATGTAGCTCAAACTTATATTATGAACTACATTAGATTACATTTTATAACCAAACTTATATTATGAACTACTCCCTCCGTTTCCTAAAGATCTTTCCTCTTTCCGTTTAAGTGCGTTTCTAAAAGATCTTCCCTCTTTTACTTTATTCCTTATTTGGAATTTTTCCCCCTTTTTACCCTCTCATGTCTCTATCATATGGTTCACCATTACATTATTAATTCAATTTTACGCCCTTTCTCTCTCCTACTTTATCCCCTTTTTATTTGTTTATTTATCTTAACCCTTTCTCTCTCCTACTTTACCCACCCCACACCCCACACAAATGGATCCTCCTTGGTATCTGTAGGAACAATAATAAGGAAGATCTTTAGGAAACGGAGGGAGTACATTAGATTACATTTTATAACCAAATTTAAAACGAAAACATACTAATTGGTGTCATTGTCTTATTATATTTTCTCCTGAAAAAAGCTTCTTACTTTATTTGCGAAAAACTATACCCTGAAAATCAAAATGAGAATATCAAAAACTGACCTTGATGACCAAACTACCCAAAAGAATAATTGTAGCACATGAATGCAAAGAAAAACTAAAAGTTTAGACTAGTTATTCAGATGATAAATTTCTACACAAATTGAATGTAGATTAAGGGAGAACAAACAAAACATAAGAAATTAGATATCAATACCATTTGCCATCAAAACAAATTATAAAACAATTACCCGAGCTTCAACATTATCTTCGTCATTTCACCATTCACCCGTATGAATTTAGCAACAGATCTCAATATTATCAGCATCAAAGATGAATAAGGAGTAATATAAAGATTATATTTAATGAAGAGTTTAATTAAAGAAGACCCATTACAATATTTTTTTCGGGTTTCAACTTTCAAGTTTGAGTAATAGAGAATGAAGAAGGATAGAGAAATGTGCAAGACCTGAAATCGAATCCGGTTTACATCATTGTATTTATTATTCGCTCATTTACACCAAACAAAAAAAAGACATGAAAATTAAAGCCAAAGTTTGTCACAGAGCATAAAACAAACATATGATGAGAAAATGAAAGCAAAATAACAGAAGGAATTAAAAAATGGTAAGAAAGCTTAGTATTGTTCTATAAAACTAAAAATATTAGAGGAAACAAATCTGGGAATAAAAATTAGCAAAATCTCATGAGAAATGATTCAAAGTGTAGCCAAAAAAAAACCCAATTTGCTAGAAATGGAAGAAAAATAAAGTAGAGTCACAGAATGTGTGGGTTAGAGCTTTAAATTAAGAGAGAGTGTGAGAAAGAGAAGTGTTTGGTCCCTGCAAGACTTTCTTTTCTTATTTCTTATTTCTTTTAATTAACGTATTATTTTTTATGCATGATTTTAGTATTTATCACCTTGTATTTATTGTTAATCAGGACCTAAATAAATGTTCTAACTAATTCAGATAACATGGACTACTTGCTAGGAACCTTGTAAATTGATTGTCTAGTAACATACCACTAAAAATTAGTCTTTTTATGTGTTTCTTGATCAACCTAGATTAATTATTTTATGATGCTTAAAACGTAGTTTGATTATTCTTTTGCATAAAATCTGTAATGAATCAATATTTAGTAGAGGTCAGCAATGGAAAATATAGTTTCTGACTATACTGTACCGTCACCCCCGAACTCAATTTTTGGTTCATGACCATTTATGGAGTCATGATGGGGAAATATACATTGGATAAGTCCTTAAGATGTCCCTTTTATTTCAATATTCAATTAGGTTTATGATTCTTCCTTTAAAGAACCGTTGCCGATTTCAAAACATATTTTTAATAAAATCTTAACAATGGGGTAGTCAAATAAATACGCTCACACCGCGTGTATGCATTAAAGGGATGAAAATTTCAAGCCTACAATTCATCGACTTCTATGGAGGATTTTTTTTTTTTTAAATGAGTGGGTAAACTTGAAAAATACGATTCATTCTTATTTTATGCATTTGAATAATATTCTGTTTTGGACATGCATGGCTATTGTTGAGCCACCATAAGGAGATCTACCTTGCCTCATTAACACATGTTCTATGTGTGAGGTCACCCCTGAGGGATTTGCGCTTTATCCTTCCAAAAAGCATCCTGAGCGATAGTGTTGGATCTTAGTCATAAGCAAACCTACCCAGCCATGACATTGTTCTCTTGTTCCTGACTTGAGACTGGAGTGCGTCTTACACGTGGCCACCTCTTTAAGCAGAAATTCGAAGTGTGGGAGGATCTTAATCATGTACCCTTTCAGCCTTAACCTAAACCTGACCGTAGTTGAAACGTAGAACTGAATATTAGGTAGAGAACTTTGCATATTATTATCCTATTTGTGCATATTTACGTGTACGTGCCATAAATTGTTTCGTATTATCGATTTTTGAGTCAAAACTATTGAACAAAATCACGCACAAATAGAGAGTTCCATCTGCTACCTTGTACAATGCGCCACGCTTCTATTCTGCGCTCCACGCAGCGTATTTGCGTTCCACGCTTCTCCTCGGGTCCTACACCAGCTTCGTGGCGCTGTTCTATCCCTGCGTTGCGCGCTTCCCATTTGCATCCCTCGTAATTTGTCTGCGTTAAGCGCAACATTTTCTTGTCCTTCATGCGTGCAGTTTTTGATTGTGCGTCCTTAGTTGCTTACTTGGATGTGCCTAACGCATTTGTCAACTAACATTTTGGATATTATTATGTTGGTTTTTTCTTTCCTTTATCCTTTCACCAACTTTTTTTTATCTTCAAACATATATCTCCAATCTATTTCGAAAATTCTATACCCATTCTTAGCTTTACCAAACTATATTTCCCATAAGGATAGGAGTTAGCTCAAGTGGGTAGAGCACTCCCCCTTGGCCCTTGAGGTCAGGGGTTCGATCCTGACCAGCCAAAATGCCGGGGTATTTCCGTTGCATGCTATGCATGCCTTACCAGCCAATGTGTTGGTGTTTCCTACAGGTTAATAGCCTTGTAGGGGTTAGCTCTTGGGCTAACTTAATTTCCTAATAATAAAAAAAAAACTATATTTCCCATATTTTTTTTTTAAAAAAAAACGATCTCCCATCTTTTTTGAAAATTCATCATTTTTTTTTTTAAAAACATTCTCCTATTTGTTTCAAAATTACATCCCATCTTTAATCTCCTATCTACTTCAAAAAGTATATATCCACTTTTCTTTGTCAGGAAAAAAAGTCCATCTTTTTTTTCCTATCACATTTTTTTTCAAAAAAATCATCCTATATCCTATCTTTTCATGTATATTATCCATCTTTCAGGTGCACACCATTTGGGATTCCGTTCAGCATCCATCTTGTTGTAAAAGTCTCATCCATTTAGGAATTCTAACTCCATTAGAAGTTTATCTAGCTCATATGTCTAGGTTCATCTAGTTTCACTCCATTTAGAGTTCTTAACCCCATCTAACTTTGTCCATGTTATGAGTCTTCATTCGCTTGAGTTTGGTCCATCTTCGAAGTCTATAATCCATAGAAAGTCCGTGCATAATAGGAGTCTAAAGCCATTAGAATTTAATCCATCTTAGGAGTCTAAATCCATTAGAATTCCATCCATTTTAAGAGTCTAGGTCGACTAGAGTTTCATTCACTTTAGGAGTCTAGCATCCTTGAAAGTCCGTCAAATGTAGAATTCTAACATCATTAGAAGTCTATCAAGTCTAGGATTCTAAAACACTAGGGGGAAAAAAGGAAGGGCTGCGCTGGAAGGGCTGCGTATTCTTCATTATGCAACCCTTCTTTATTGTAGGGTTGCGGTTTTGAATAAAACGCAGCCCTTCTTTACAGTAGGGCCGCGTTTTTAAAGAAAAGCGCAGCCCTTTATGGGCTTTTTTTATTTTATTTGAAAAGAAGCGCATTGGGCTTACAATGTTAAGCGGGCTAGGGTTTATTTCTCACTCCCTCCCTCATTCTCTCTCTCCTCTCTCACGTTAGAACTGATTCTCTCTCTCCTCCCTCCTCCATCCTCCCTTCACTCATTCTCTCTCTCTCACCATCCCTCCCTCACGCCATCAGATAGCCTTCCTCCTCTCCTAAATCTCAACAACAACGCCTGACCATTGCGACGCCCTTCTCTATGTGCAGCAACATTGCGACGCCACCTCCTGACCGCCTCACCACGAGCAGCCTAGCCCTCCTCCTCCTCAAACTGTCGGTCGTCGAACTCCTTCTGAATCTATGGAAGGAAATTGCTACTGTTCAAATCTATTGTCGCAACACTCGCTCGACGCAACAAATCCACCGACGGCTTCCTCCCTCGTTCGTTCGTTCAGATCTCCATCAACACTTGTTTTTTTAGTTTCTGTTTTTCTTTTTTTTTTTTAGTTTCTGTTTTTCGTTTTTTTGTTTTTTAGTTTATGTGTTCGGTTCTTCGTTTTTTTAGTTTCTGATTTTCGTTTTTTTTTAGTATATGTTTTTCATTTTTTCATTTTTTTAGAAAGTGAGAATGTCAATGTGAAAGCGGTTGTCTTACCAGATGGCACTGGAGTTCCAGAAAATTTTAGGTGTACTCGAGTGTTGGTTTGGGTTGATTGTGACGAAATTGTTATTCGTCCTCCTACCATTGGTTAAGTTATATGTACAAATTAAACATATTTGTAATCTTTCGCTCAAGTTTAGCTACCAGCATGAAGCATCTATCGAATTCAATCATGTATTTCAATTATAACTAATAATTTAATGATGTTTAGAGCCTTCGATTTTAATAAAAAAATTTATTTTTTTGGGGTCCAAAAGGGCTGCGGTTTTGAGCTAAAACCGCA
The DNA here is from genome assembly GCF_026745355.1 of Beta vulgaris subsp. vulgaris. Lineage (NCBI taxonomy): Eukaryota > Viridiplantae > Streptophyta > Magnoliopsida > Caryophyllales > Amaranthaceae > Beta > Beta vulgaris. The sequence goes on along the minus strand of NC_079202.1, from coordinate 31,670,061 downwards.
ACCCTTCTAAGTTAAAAGGGCTGCGTTTTTGACAAAAACGCAACCCTTCACTTGAAGAAGGGCTGCGTTTTTAGTTCAAAAATACAACCCTTTTACACATGAAGGACTACGTTTTTTGTTAAAAACGCAGCCCTTCCTTTAAAGTGAAGGGCTGCTATGCATGGAAAGGGCTGCTGTCAGAATACCAGCCCTAAGGGCCTTTTTTAGCGCAGCCCTTCCTTATTTTCCACTAGTGAAATCATTAGAGTTTCATGTCAATTAGGAGTGCATTCATATAGGAGTCCCTCTGCATTGCATAGTCCATCATTCATATACTTCATGCATAACTAGAGTTATCAAGCATTTAGGAGTATCATTGCATCCATACTCTTCATTTCAACTTATGCATTCCACATTTAGTAATCCCGAACTACAAGCAATTTGATTTCCTCTTTTGCAATATGTAGGTGGCTTTACAAATTCGAACGCATAGATTGAGTCATGCATACATGCATCTAGAAGCATGCAAAAGAGTCATACATACATGCATTAGGTCTAGGTGCATAAAAAAAAAATCAAAACATCATTTATTCAGGATATTCAAGTTTGTTCCTAGAAACTCAACTTTTAAACAAACATACATTCTCTCATTCGATTTCTCTCTCTATCATCACTTCATTTCTAATCTCCTAATAAACGATCCATTGCAGGATACAATATGACAAACACATTTCAAGAACAAGTCGCTGAGTTGAAGGGTACGTATGCTAGTGGATCTTATAACACGTGTTGGCATACTAAAGGCAAACTACATTGTTCTTCAAGAAAATTCTAGTGCAGATTACGAGGCCCTAGATAGCTTTGATACAGTGGTAGATGACCCACAAAGGATCAATAATGAACTTAACAACATCATACCACATAGCTCAATTCTCAACTTTCGATCAAGTCCGACTTCATTGTTACTCCGATTGGAATACCTTCTAAGCACCTTCATGTCACTGTCTCAGATGGACCTACACGTAATGCCATCAAGCCTAAAAAAGAAACCGCAAAGGAAGTATTCCTCGTTAGACATGAGTTATGAGGTTACCTTTGACCACCTTCATGCTAAAGGTGCAATTTTAAGTCACTAGGGCCCGCTAAAAGTTAAGACCCCCTAAAGTTGGGACCTACATAGGTTAATTAATAGTTCAGACCTTTTAAAAATAATCACCCAAAGTTCAGACCTCTATTGTCTATTGATCAGTTTTTATAAAAAAAATCTTTCCCCGAAGTGTTTTTAAAATATCTTTTATAAAAATAATCTTTTTCCAAAGTGTTTTTAAATATCATTTACTAACTCTTTTCTAAAATCTTTTAGAAAACTATAAACTTTCAGAAACCTATTACAATACAACTACCTAAACCTACCTATACTATATAACAACTCACCGTTTCAATAGTAATCTCTACGGCACAAAACAAATTCTCTCGCATATTCCTTAACTCTCTCACTCACCTAGTGGTGTCAAAACAGGTTAGTAAACAGGTTCTGGGTATACCCACGGCGAACCAGGTCATACCCGGACAGGTCAGGATTCTGATTGTCAGTGCCCCGGGTCATGACTGGTCAGGTTTTGTTCAACTGGGTCGAACACATTTGAATCATTGGATTCCCGGGTGCCGAACAGGTCTGAACGTTCCGTTTACAAGTCGATCCATTCTCGGGTATAATTGCCCTTTGACATTTTTTTAGCCGGGTTTGCGAAGATCGTATTTAGGTTCCATGTGCGGTTGAGTTAAGTGAAATATACTCGGGTTGAATTAGTAATGATCTTACTCATCTTAGTTCGATCATTGTGAAACATCGGGTCCATTCGCTGTTGAACGCCAATTCAACTTCGGGTAACTCCTGATCGGGTCATCTTGATTTTGTTATGTATTTTGTTAATGAATCATATTAATAAAAGTATTATCGTGATGTTAGTGTATTCTCTTAGTCAACTCTTATTTCGACTAATCAACTGCGTAAAACCACCCTAATGAGTAAAGGAGTAGAGACGACTCTTCATATGTTTTAATCTCTATTATATAAGCCAAGGGAGGAGGTGTGGTGTCCTCTTTTGAAGTGACTAAAATATCGTTAATGATCTAATTAATGGAATGAAAAAAAATTACAAAAGCAAATCATTTAAAAATTCTCATTCCAACTTGCCATTTAAAACAAGTTTAAAATGGTATATGCATCAAATACTTCAATTAAAAATTAAATGGACAAAATATTTATACCTTATAAAAAAAGATGGCATACATAACGTGCATATGAAAAGTCTGAACATTCACTACATTTGATACTCTTTAATTCAGTTAAACCGACTCATTATTTTTGTTCTTTCTGTTCAATATTCATTCACAAAAAATTAATGTTAACAATCACTCACAACCTTTTTTATTTTTTTACATTAGCGTAATATATCTAAATTCATCGAACTGTTGAATTTTTCATATGTAAGTTTAATCATAAATAAAGTACAAATGGAGTATCTAATAGAATAACAAAATTTGAAATTAACGCACGCATCGCGTGCATATGAAGGCTAGTATTATATATCATAATTCATAACCAACGACAATAATAACGAGTACAAGATCAGTTCCAAATTTCATATAAAGGATTTATTATTAAAGTAATACAAATACGAAGAGGAATAATAACAATAACAATAACAATAACAATAAATAGTATAACAAATGATAATCATACATTCATAGATTTACAACGACGGTTCATATGACTATATGAGGTCTACCGCCTACGTGATTATAACGCGGGTTCATATGTTGCACAATACTAATAATAGTAAATTATATCCCATATCATTACCCCATATAAAAGCTAACTATAACTTATTAAAAGTAACATCAATAAGTTAATTGCTAAAAAGTACTTACTAGTTACTAAATATAGTATTTATGGTATTCTCTTAACTTTGTATATATATATGACTATAAAGAAACTATTTTATCAGTAGGCTTAAATGTATTAGGACGATTATAATATTGGAACCATTATAGCGAATACGTGATTGATTATTTGATTATTAACGAGTATGAGGAGCATCGACTCTTAATATGCTCTAATAACTTAACTACCGATAACATAATGAGAATTATATATTAACAACAAATATACGATCAATTACTAGATTTATATCAAAATAATTGTAGAACCAATCTAATACTCTATTGATTATAAATTAGTATAACGACTCTTAATATGTTATAATAATGCTATAACAAATGACAATCATACATTCATATGTTTACAACGACGGTTCATATGAGGCCTAGGTGATTATAACGAGGGTTCATAAGTTGCACAATAATAATGATAATGAATTATACCCCCAAATCATTATCCCCCTACGTATGCGTGCGATAGATATATGGATGATAACGAAAAAACTAATAAAAACACTATATTGTTTACCATGATGTTTAGTGTAGTCTCATAGTGAACTCGTATTTGGACTAATCAATTGAGTAAAACCACTCTAATGAGTAAAGGAGTAGAACGACTCTTCATATATTTCTATGGCTTAAACCTCATAGATACAATCACGCATCAATATAAGTATATTGTTATAATATAGTTCACGTAAATGACTATAATTAAAACTTCAATTGAGTACGTAATAGTTGTATATAAGTAATATTTCAATAAATTTAGTTTTGTAACAATGACCACAAGCAACATATATAACTAGTATAACTATTTACAATTACAGATTCTTAACAATAACAATATAAATACTAATAGTAATATAGTAGCAACAATGTTAAGAATAGCAATAGCAATAACTAACATAACACGGTATATATGCTTTATGTTGTGACTATATATGATAAAGTATAAACAAATAATTTTATCAATGTGTTTAATCATTTTAGTATAATTTTGGTATTAAAATCATTATAAAACCCGTTTAATACTCTATTGATTATAAATTAGTATAACGACTCTTGATATGTTTACTATAACAAATGACAATACTAATTAAATTTAGAAAACTAATTTCTCAAAAATCAATAATACTAATTAAATTTTGAAAGTTTCTAATTTCTATTAATTTCTAGTAATACTACTAATTTCTAAAGTTAGTAAACTAATAATATTAGAACTAGAAATTAGAATACTCAAATCATAATAATATCAAAATACAATACTAGTTTATTAGTAGTTTAGGCTATTAAAATTTTTTTGAAGGAAAAACCATTGATTTTATAAAGATGAAAATCCAACCATTGATTAAGTTAGCAATCCATGTGATTGACCACTCTCAATTCTCATTGGTCAAAATATAATGTCAAAGATTATGAATTAAGACCATTGATTTGAAAAGATCAAAATCCAACCATTGAACTACATCCCTTTCTAACCCTAAACCCTCTCCCTTCCCTCCTATCATCATTCCTCAGTAATAGCCTCCCTCACCTCACTCTCACTTCTCCCTCTCTGAGATTTCCTTCCTCAGCCTGACTCGTAATCCTCCCTCCCTCTCATGGTAGATCTCCTTCAACTTTCTCTCTCACGCACCTCTCTTCGCCACCGTCGTTCAAGCTTCGCGGTCGTTCAAGCACGCAACGTCTCTTCTTCTCTCTTTCACGCGAACGTTCAAGCTTATCGTTCGTTTGTTCGATATCAATGGCTTCAGATTTAGTTTCCAGATCTCGCCGGTCGGTCTTCATTCTCTCATCATCTCGCCGGTCTTCATTGTCTATTTTTTTTTTGAGGGGAAATTTTGTCTATTTTTAATTTTGTTTGTTCATCGTTGTAAATCATTTCTTAATTTAGCTTGTTTATATATTATTTTTTAGATTTTTAATTGTCGAAATCTTCAACAAGGCTGAATGTTGTTTTAGATTTTTGATTTAGCTTGTCAATATACATTATTTTCGCAATTCGTTTATTAATTTAGCTTATTTAAATATTAGTTTTTAGATTTTTAATTCGTATAATATTATTTTTTGCGCTGAATAATTCAGAATTTTGTAATTCATTTTTCTTGTTTTTATTAATTTATTTTTTCGTTTACTGTCTTTTTCTTCTTGTTTTTGTTAATTTATTTGTTTATTTACTGTCTTTTTCTTAATTTTATATTCTTATTAATTTAACAGTATTATGATATTGCATGTAGAATCTCTTGCTTTTTCAGAAATGATAAAGATTGTTGGTGGTGTTTGTTAATTGAACAAGATTTGCATAAAACCAGTAGTTAACAAGTACTTGATTAAGCGATTTAAAATCGCTGGTTTGGGATCTAGAAATAGTTTTGTAAGTTGATGTTATCTTAGGTTTAATAAGTTTAATAAAAAATCAAAGTAAAAATAATTGACTTGTAAATTCAAGTACAATTTGATGTAGATAACAATAAATTAATTTGGTTACTAAACCGCTTTGGTTAGTCAAGTTCAATTTTTGATTAAAATTTGTCAAGTTCCAACTCAATTTTTGTTCAATTTAATTTTAGTAAAAATAATTTACATGTTGACGTTGTGACTTTAATAATATACATCAATAGATGTAAAATTAAAACAAGAGAATAATGTACACAAATAATTCAAAAATAAATGAAAATAAAAATATAAACAAATACATGATATTGAAAGTGTAACCCTCAAATAGTCAAATTAAATGTAATTTAATTTTTAATTTTTTATTTAATTAATTATTAAATGTAAGTAATTTTATAAATTAACATATTTAAATTATTTTGTAGATATAAAAAAAATTGAATTTTAATAATATCTTGTTGATTGCGGTCGGGTTCGGGTTTGAGAGCAGGTCTGTCTGAACAGGTCAGGATATAATCTTGCCGGGTGCCGGTCAGGTCTGGGTAATCCCAGGTCAGGTTTCGGTCAGGTCTAAGGACTGACCCTCACAGGTCGAACCAGGTTCAAGTCAGGTCAGAATCAGGTTGACCCAGCGGTCAGATCTGATTCTGACACCACTACACTCACCTACATCGTCATACTAATCTCTCACCATCTAGTGTCGCACCTCCTAATTTTCGTCACCTGACATCTTCACCTTACTCACCACATACCCCCTTTGCGCCACATCACCTGCGCATCATACCACTCCAATCATCCTTCAAAACCATAGAACCCCTATATGATCATCATCACTGAATCATTATCACCGGATCATCAACACATACAACTCCATTATCGCCTAATATATTCTAATCTTACACCTTACCTCCAACTACCTGATCAAACCCCCTAAGTCGAATTGGACTTAAAAACAAGATAAGAAAAGAAAAAGACCCCTACTATCCCTTATCCAACGCCCACCTGATTTTTCCGACACCATTGAGCCAAAAGATGCGCCTGCATTACCTGAGTGCCGGGGACCTGAATAATCTGGCAAGTAGCCAGCAATGATGCTATATTTCGGATTTGCTCTATGGTCCATTTAACATTTATATCCATATACTTTCCTGGGCTCAGCAGTTGAATGAGATTGTAGGATTTAGTAATGACGGTAATGTGCATATAGCCTGATTGACGAGCCCAGGTGATAGCTTTAAGACATGCTATACAGTCCGCCAAAAGTGCCAAAGAAGCGTAGCAGAAACATCCTTGTTCCCTGTTGATAGTGTCTGTGGAGGAAACAGTGACCCAGGCTATACCACATGAGGTTCGGAGTTTATCCCATGAAGCATCGATTTGAATTATAAAAGGAGACTCACCCATTTGAGCTCGGCCTATATGTGCATTGTGAAACCCAGGCGGAAAATTTGGGTCCCTAGGATTTCTGGATGGATCCAACCTAGGAGTGATAAAGGTGGCATGCTGGTCATCATTATCCTGAAGGCTTAGGTTGATCGATTGAGGGGTTGACCTTTGCTGTACTTGCTCATTTCGTGAGCGCCAAATGGACCAGAGGGTACTCACAAATTTTGGAACGCGTGAACCTTGGTAACCATCTTCCTTGTGAAAATAAGTTATCCAATAGTTAAGCCATTCTCTAAACGAGAGGGTATTAGGAGACAACGGAACCATATTCATTTGTCGATGAGCCTAAGCTTGACACGCTAGAGGGCACCAACGGGAGAGGTGCTGAGTGTCTTCATTATCATCCAAACAGATGGGGCACTCGCTAGAGGTACCGACCCTTCGTTTGAAGATATTACTCTTAGTAGCTAGCCCATTGTGCCACAGTTTCCAAAGGAAAAGTTTCCATTTTGGCATGATGCTCAATCCCCATAGGATGCGAAAAAATTTCGTCTCAAATGAAGATGTCATGCTACAAATTTCATTTTTCTGTTGGAGTAAAATTGCATACCCCAATTTGGTAGTGTAATCTCCGGATTGACTATAAGGCCAGAATTGTTCATCTTTGTATTCCGGAGAAGAAGGTAATTCGATACCCATAATACGGCGAGCAGAAGATGGGTCAAAAAGCCTATAAAGTTTTCGAAGATCCCATCCTTGTTAATTATCCAGAATTAAGTCGCTGACTTTTAAATGACGGGCTTCCAAAAGTGGAGTGTTGTCTTTGAAGATAGGATTGAAACCATGGATCCAACGATGAAAAGAGACCCCAATAGTGTTACCATTCCCTACTTTCCAGCAAGAGTGATGCCCGAGCATCTCAGTGGCCTTTACAATTCCGTTGCGCCCCCAAGAAGAAAGCCGAGTATGACGAACCGGGGAAGAAACCGGCCTGTTGATGCGTTGGTAAATTCTTGAAAGGAGTAGCTGCGGATGTTGCTTAACATGCCATGCCTTTTTCATAAGCAAAGCCTGATTTAGAACCCCAATGTTTCGAATTCCTAAGCCCCCTTGAGCCTCTGTTGAATAATCTCGCGTTTCTTCCAATGAATTCCTTTTCCCTGATTATCCTTCCAGAAAAAAACTACCAGTATGCTTTCTAACTTATTAATAATAGTTACTGGGATTCTAAACACCGCCAAATGGTGCATGAGCGCTCCTATGAGAATAGAATTTATGATAATTACCTTTGCCGATTGGGAGATACTAGAATGATTCCATCGAGTAATCCTCTTCGTAATCGTATCTAGTAGAAAAGTAAAATGTTACACCTTAGAACCCTGTAGATCTATTGGGATGCCGAGATAGGTACCTAACGATAACCGAGCATCTACACCCAAAAGTGATTTATATTGCTGTTGCATATCTTCCGGAATGTTGGGACTAAATTTGACATAAGATTTGTGTAAATTCAGCAGTTGGCGCGAGACATTGCAGAATCTACGAATGACCAAATTCACTGCACTACAAGAAGCTTGAGACGCTTTGAAGAAAAACATCAAATCATCTGCAAAAAACAGATGGGAAATTCTCGGCTCTCGCTTCCCTATTCGTATACCTGAAACTGACGAATGTCAGTAGCCAATGTAGTCATGCGAGATAAGATTTCCATACAGAACAAAAATAGGTAGGGCGAGAAGGGATCCCCTTGACGTAATCCACAAGTCGGAGAGAAAGGGTCTGTAACTCCCCCATTGATGAGCATCATGTATGTCACAGTTGAAATGCATTCGTGGATCAACGACCACCAATGATCTGGGAATCCGTAAGCTCGTAGAGCTTTTAGTAAAAAAACCCAGTTTACCCGATCATAAGCCTTGTTCATATCAAGTTTAAGAGCTGCCAGATGTTCTGAGCCCCGGTGCTTGTTGTTTATGCAATGAGTTATTTCATGTGCAACCGGGATGTTATCAAACATAAGACGAACCGGAATGAAAGCAGATTGGAAATCATCTATTATTTTCGGCAGCAGCTGTTTCATTCGATTTACCATACATTTTGTCATGCATTTGTAAAGAACATTGCAAAGACTAATTGGACGTAACTGATTTATTATTTTCGGCAGCAGCTGTTTCATTCGATTTACCATACATTTTGTCATACATTTGTAAAGAACATTGCAAAGACTAATTGGACGTAACTGATTTACCTCAATGGGTGGGTTGACTTTTGGAATGAGAACAAGTAACGTGAGATTCCATTCCTTCAAAAAAATGACCTGTTCTAAAGAATCTTTGAGCCTCTGCTGTTACACATTCCCCTACAGTGGTCCAGTAAGTTTTGAAAAATTCCGTATTAAAACCATCCAATCTCGAAGATTTATCATTGGGTAAGGAGAAAGGAGCTTGCTTAACCTCATCCTTCGATAACGGTTGCATTAAAGCAGAAATTTCATCATTGCTTAAACCTGGAAGATGCAATTCACGTAGTACTAAGTCAATTTCTTCGCCTTGTTGTTCGGTGGAATGGCCGCTTCCACCATTGGAAGTAAGCAGAGTATGAAACTGATTCGAAATTAGAGCTTCAAGCTCTTTTTGGTTAGAGATCCAATCTCCATTCTCATTCTATAACATATGGATGGTGTTTCGTTGTTGATTCTGACGAAGGCGACGGAAAAGGAGTTTCGAAGGAAGATCCCCAACCTGAATAAAGTTCGACTTCATCCTTTGCCGCTAGTACATATAGGCAAGAGACGAATCCTCTGCAATTAAACGCTGGTGTTGCATGTAAGCCATACCTTGTTCTTGGTTTTCAACTTGGGTGCAATAAAAATGAAGTTTATCAAATAGTTGTTTCCAGTTTATGCCCCAAAATAATTTCCTATCTAGGCACCAGGCCTTAAACCGGGTCCGAAGAATGACTAGACGACGTGTCAAAATAAAAGCCGAAGAGCCTACAATATTGAATTGCTATATTTCGTGCACCATATCTCTTACCTCCTTGAAAGGCAAGCTCCAATTTTTCGACCTGATATGGTCTTTTAATCCTTGGAGCTTCATCCGAAATTTTTAAAAAAATCGGCCCATGGTCTGAGAAGGTGATCGGTAAGTTGCGAAGACAAGTTTCCGGGTAGTCATTAATCCAATCCAAAGACGCATAAGCTCGATCGAGACGTTCCATGATTAGGTGTTTGTTTTCTCTGTTGTTTGTCCAGGTGAAACGAGGTCCCGTAAAAGGAATATCTTGGAGTTGAAGACGAATTTTCCGATTCACTATATCTTCCCAGCCACGAATAATGTGACTACCTCCAATTTTGTCAGAGTATTGATCAAGTTGATTTATATCCCCGATAATCAAGAAGTGAGTATGAGAGTGCAATAGTTGAAAAAACTGTTGCCATTGAGATGCTCGATATTGATGCTGCGAGGCTCCATACAAGAACATACAGTACCATATCTTGCCATTCATAGCCGATATCTTACAAAACAAAAAACTACTGGATCTTTCTACTATATCTACATCATAGGGACCCCAACAAAAAAGAGCTAAACCCCCCGTGTTTCATTAGCATCTACCCCCTGGCAAGATATCGGATTAGTGTCCAGAAGCATCTTATGTACATTCATTACACTACATTTTGTTTCTTGCAGAAATAAAAAGCAGGCTTAAACTGTGATAACAGCCAATGATGATAGGGTATTGTCGGACTATCACTAGCATTCAGTCCTCGACAATTCCACGACATTATACTCATGGCAACTGTTGTGGTTGGTTTCGATCAACCACGTCCCTACTGGTATCGTCCTCTTCATCTGACTTGTCTCGAGCAAATTGAGTGTCCCTTTCAGCCATTATCTGATCCTCCTCTCTCGGTCCCCCATAAGACTGGTACCTAAATCCCTCTTGTTACGAAGTTCCAGATTTTTTGCACTTCTTTAGGATCCAGTTTCGATTTGGGTCAAGCAGAGATGATTTTGCTTCCCTCTTCCTGTTATCTCCTGTAACTGTCATTTGACCTGGTTAAACTCCTAGAATCCGAGCCATAGAAACATCAGTAAGACTTGTACCCAATGTGCTTTTCCCCAAAATATGACGTTGCATAGTGAAGCATCCTTTCCATTACTCATACCTCTTTGCCCATTTCTTCCTTTTAATTTGATCATTAGTACCTGAAAAGAGAAAGTAACTCTCCATTGAATGTGCATGATCTGTGTCCCCATTCCTTCTTTTTTTTCCCGCTGAACATTGCTGGTTGCGCCGATAGAGCTAAAACAAGAGGGTGAGCAGACGTTAACTCATCACTATCAGTGTCCATACCCAGACTACCACTTGAGTCGCTCCACGTTATATTCAATGGTGAGGTGGGAGAGTAATTTTCATCAGGTGGAGTCGACTCTCGATCAGCACCATTTCCTATATTAGCCTGCAAAAGAGGGTTAAAAACATCTGCGAAAAATGGAGGTGATATACGAAACCTGTTGTTGATGAAATTTGCAATGTTTCTCAGCTTAGCCGACTCGCTCTCTTGAAAACCCTCCCTGAAATTATCCGATTGTTGCTCCATAGCTATATTCTCATTAACCTACATGTTAGCTATAACTGCATTCCTTTCTATCCAGTTACTAGGGCCAGATTCATCCGGTCCTAGAGGTTGCATAACCCTAACATAAGCCAAAAGACTTGCTAATGTAGTTCTTGGAGGCTGAATTGCACTAGCAGAAGGGGGGGGGGGAATATGGGCACCATTAAACAAGTGAAACGGACCCCGAGCCCATGAAGCTCTTCTTTCCAGATCTGTACCCCCTAGTCTAAAGCTAGTCGTAGTAGTCTCGTGTGTGGTCTGATGAGTCAGATTTTGGGCCAAAGTAACAGGTCCAGATGTTGGCGGATGAGGATGCGAAAGTCCATTATAGTTCTGGTTTATGGGTGTTGGACTAGGTAGCTACTTTAGGTCCAAATTGGTGTTAGGTTCGTTGATATTTTGTGAAGTAGGAATTTCAAATCCACTGGTATCCGGTCCTAAACCAAAGCGTCTACCTGGGCTAGGCCTAGCATTAATCTGGGAATTAACATTAACTGGATGAGGGTGGTGTTCATATTGTGAGGGGTAGACAGCGTTATCAAAAACCACTCGTGAAATATTCTGAAATTTCTCAACATCCCTAACAAAACCTGGCGAAGCATAAAAAAACTCATCCGACGAGGAGTCGGAAGAAAACTGACCTTGCATGTATAGATGAGGGAATAAATAAGGGTCCTGACTAGGTGGTAAAAAAGGTCTCATACGAAGCAGATTAACCCGTGGGTTACGATGAATAAACTGATCTATAAGCCCTCTAACTAAATTAGAGTATAAAGGAAAACCCTCATGAGTTTGAAGGACTAACATGCCATGATCTTCAAAATCTTGCATATGAGAGCTAATTAACCTTTGAGCTTTGTACAAAGATAAAGGACACCTACTAGTATTATGACCTACACAACCACAATCTTTACAGAACTTGAAAATACCTTCGTAGCAAAAATAGACCCAGGCCACACGATTCACATCTAAAGGGAGAAAACATCCTGGAATAAGAGGCTTTGTAATATCAATGACTAACCTTGCTCTGAGATACGGCTGTTGTGGTAAACCCGGTCCTTCACTATCAATGGCTTCGACCTAACCAACATGACTGAGCACTCGAACCGTCCATTCCGTGTTCATATATCCCCATGGCAGGTCTTGAATGCGCACCCAAATACGCGCCATATTAAAATTTATGCTTGCTGGAATTTGGTTTTCGGGAATAGGTCGGAAGGTGATGACCTTGCCGTCGATAAAGGTTGTGTTGAGAGTAAGTATAGCATCCCGGTCAAGAAGGGTTTGACATTCTAGGACGAAATACGGACCCGTACGAAATACTTGGATTGATTCTCTCGTTTCCTAAGGATTATTGATAATATTATAGACGAAACTCGTGTTTGGAGGTGAGTTGTCAAAGAACATACCTACAACCGCATGTGACCATCTGATATTCGTTAGCATATTGGTGGGCGGATGATGGATAAGAATCCCTATACGCTGAAAAGCATTTCGTTGATGAGAGGTATGCATGGGTCTTGTACGAGAATGATTGGAATTTGCGTTGGTTTCATTCATTGTAAAGAAAAACTGAGTAAATGATGGTAAAAGGCGAAATTCAAAGTTTTGGAAAGTAAACAAAATTTGGTAGGATTGGATTAAAGGATTTCAATCCGCTTAAGGAAACAGAATGCGGTGATTGAAAGTGTGCATGAACGCCACTTGGCGAAATTAGAAGGAATTTGCCGGCTGGATGTGATTTGATCTGTAGGGGAAATTGCAGTATTGCGGCGGGAGTGATGATGATGTCGGCTTCTCTCGTTTCTCGAGAGGGTTTCTCTCCCTAACTTTTAGGGTTTTCCTAGAGTGCAAAAGATATTTTTTTCTCTCATCCAAACCCCCTAAGTCAATGCCTAAATACTAATCTTCTTAAGACCGCTACTATAAATTAATATTCTAGATAATAACATACCAATTCATCATCAACACCAAGTACATTACAAAAATAAAACACGATACTTGTTCAATACCAATCTTTTTTTTAAAGACTCATACAATATTCAATTTTTCAAGGTCCGTACAAATTAACGACCCCGGACGGTGGTATAATTTCCGATGGCCAACTAAATTAACTAACTTTATTTTATTTTTCTTATTTTCTTGAAGTTACTAACGTTCTATTCATGATGTAGTTTATTAATATTTTCCTGCGATTGTAAGTATTGTACTCCCTCCGTCCTCAATTAGTTTACCCCTTTCTTTTACACAGCGGTTTAGGAGGAATAGTATTGTGGGGCATACAAAGAGAGAGAAAATATTATTTATACTTAAAGTTGGATGTATGGGTGAGGGAGAGATAGTGGGCCCATTCCAAAAACAGCAAAAGAAAGAAAGGGGTAAACTAATAAGGGACATCCTTAAAAGGAATAGGGGTAAACTAATAGAGGACGGAGGGAGTATATATTATACTAACTCCTTGCAAGACTTTATTTTCTTATTTTTTATGAACATATTATTTTTTATGCCTGATTGCAATATTTATCCCCTTGTTGTTAATCAAGACCTAAATAAATGTTCTAACTAATTCAAAAACTTTCTCTTTCTCTAGTTTTCCCTCCACATACTCTGTATGTTCATGATGTAGTTTATTAATATTTTCCTGCAATTGTAAGTATTGTATATATTATACTAACTCTCTGCAAGACTTTCTTTTCTTATTTTTTATGAACATATTATTTTTTATGCCTGATTGCAATATTTATCGCCTTGCAGTTAATCAAGACCTAAATAAATATTCTAACTAATTCAAAAACTTTCTCTCTCTAGTTTTATCTCCACATACTCTATATGGTGGTAGCCATGGCAAGAACAACTAGAGGTATGGGGAAATCCGGTGCTCAAAAAGGAGGAGGAATGAAAACTCTGGTCCTAGTCTTGATACACCGAATAGAAAGATGAAATCAGTGGATGAAGTCATGGGTATATCTGCACTGGAGATTGATAATAATACTGAAATCATCCAGGAAGAAATCTTGTCACCACGATCCTCATTGCGAGAATTACAAAATCAATCTGAGCTGAGGGTGAATTATTCGGATTGGATTGAAACGATCAATAAGACGAAGGAGCTGAAGTCTGGAGAATAGATGAGTAGGATTCAATTTGGAGGTAATGACCCTATTCCGATACTTTTTGATGATGGTATGAATGCGAATAAACCTAAATTAATTAAAATTGGTATAGAGGATATACAACCTGAGGTAGATTACTGGAATTCTGCATCATATTGCTATATTATTGGTGCGAATCCTCCTGATCATGTCATGGAAGGATTTATTAGACGAATTTGGCGTGAGCATGGGGTGGATAAGGTGGCATTAGTGAAGCATGGGACATTTGTGGTCAGATTTCAATCGATAGAGAAGCGTGATATGGTTCTGAATGGAACTACACCATTTTTTGATCATAAACCAGTGATTACGAAGGCCTGGGATTCAAATGTTGATATTCAGAGAGAGGAGATCAGGACATTACCTATATGGATCCAATTGAAAATTGGTTTCAAATACTGGGGGGAGCAGTGCATTTTTAAAATTGCTAGAACAATTGGCAATCCAATTAAACTAGATCAGCCCCCTATCAAACGTGAGAAATTGCAATATGCGAGAATGTTAATTGAGGTCAAGTTGGACTAACACTTTCCTGAGAAGATAGAGTTCATAAATGAAGTTGACAAAGTCATGGAGGTGGATGTCCAGTATGAATGGAAGCCTATACCAAATTGGATTAAGAACCCTCAAACAAAACGAACCGAAGGTCTTGGTTTTAATCACAAAAAGAAATTCGAAAAACCTAAAAAAAGAGTTGATTTACCAAGTGATAAAGTTTGTATGTTTTGTGGCAACACTAGTCACTATAGGAACTCTTATCCTAAAAGACTTGGTCGCACTAACGAGAACATGGAAACAAGTAGAGTAACTTGGAAAAAGAAATCTATTGTTCCGGAAGGAAAGAAACCCAAGAAAGATTGGGTTCTTAACTCTAACAATTAGTTTTCTTGCAGGTTGGAGTGAGGGGGAACAACACATGGTACCTAAACAGTGGTTGTTCAAAGCATATTACTGGAGATAAATCAAGATTTCTCTCACTCTCAGCCTATGATGGTGGAAGTGTTACTTTTGGTGACAACAAGAAAGGTAACATAGTTGCCATGGGCAAAGTTGGTTAGTCATCGTCACATTCCATAGATAACGTTTTTC
Source organism: Beta vulgaris subsp. vulgaris (assembly GCF_026745355.1). NCBI lineage: Eukaryota > Viridiplantae > Streptophyta > Magnoliopsida > Caryophyllales > Amaranthaceae > Beta > Beta vulgaris. The sequence goes on along the minus strand of NC_079202.1, from coordinate 31,654,497 downwards.
TAGTTGATGGTTTGAAGCATAATTTGTTGTGTATTTCCCAATTCTGTGATAAAGGGAACCGTGTGAAGTTTAATAGTGAAAAATGTTTAATTATCAACAACAGCACAAAGGATGTCTATTTGAAAGGAACAAGAAAAGAGAACACATATGTTGTGGATCTCAACCTTGTTCTCAAAAACAAGTTTACATGCCTTAGTGTTATTGATGATGATTCATTTTTATGGCATATGCGTCTAGGTCATGCTAGTTTTTCTTTGCTTGACAAACTTCGTTCTAAAGAACTAGTTTTAGGTTTATCTTCAATTAAGTTTGATTTAGATCATGTTTGTGATGCGTGCGCTAAAGGTAAGCATGTTAGGTCCTCTTTCAAGTCCAAGAATGTGGTAAGTACCACAAGACCTTTAGAATTGATTCATATGGATTTATGTGGACCAATGAGGATTCAAAGTAGGAGTGACAAGAAATATGTGTTGGTTATTGTAGATGACTTCTCTAGATTTACTTGGGTTATTTTTCTTTCTAGTAAGGACGAGACTTATGATGAGTTCCTTGTCTTTGCAAAGAAAGTTCAAAATTTGAGTGGTCAAAAATTGCTACACCTTAGATCCGACCATGGCAAAGAATTCGAGAACTTTAAGTTTGATGATTTCAGTAGAGACAATGGCTTAGATCACAATTTCTCCGCCCATAGAACACCTCAACAAAATGGGGTTGTTGAACGGAAGAATAGAACATTAGAAGAAATGGCTAGGACTATGTTGATAGCTAGTGGTCTTCCTATGAACTTTTGGGCCGAAGCTGTGAATACTGCTTGTCATATTATAAATCGTGCCATGGTGAGACCTTTATTAAATAAAACTCCTTATGAGCTGTATTTTGGTAAAAAAAACCCAATATTACATATTTCAGAACATTTGGATATAAATGTTTTGTTCATAATAATGGGAAACAAAATCTTGAAAAATTTGATGCTAGAAGTAATGAAGCAGTATTTCTAGGATACTCTTCTAGTAGCAAAGCTTATAGAGTTCATAATAAAAGGTCTATGTGTGTAGAAGAAAGTGTGTCTTGTTGATGAGACTTTGGAAGACGAAGTCATGGGAACAAAGCCTAGGGAACAACATCCTTTTCATGTTCCAAATGAAGGAGAAGAATTAGGTGAGGATTCACAAGTGAATGAATCCACTATTGTTGAACCTGGTTCCCAAGAACAGGGAAGTGAAGATTATCAAAGAAATCAAGTTTTCATCCAGGATTTCCAACCAAAGCCTTGGAAAACTCATCGTTCCCATCATGTAGAACTCATAATCAATGATATAAACAAGGGAACTCAAACGATATCTCAATTGAGAAATTTTTGTGCTTTTCATGCTTTTCTTTCTATGATGGAACCCAGGAACCATGAAGAAGCTCTCACTAATGCTGGTTGGATTGTAGCTATGCAAGATGAACTTCATCAATTTGAAAGAAACAAAGTTTGGCATCTTGAACATAAACCTAAACACAACAATGTTATTGGTTTAAAATGGGTGTTTAGAAACAAGTTGGATGAGTTCGGAACCATAGTAAGAAATAAGGCTCGGTTAGTTGTAAAAGGATACAATCAGCAGGAAGGTATAGATTATGAAGAAACTTTTCCACCTGTTGCAAGATTGGAAGCAATTAGAATTTTCATTGCATTTGCTGCTTTCATGGGTTTTAAATTATATCAAATGGATGTGAAATGTGCTTTTCTAAATGGTTATCTAAATGAAGAGGTTTTCGTAGAACAACCTCCGAGTTTTGAAAATAAAGACTTTCCTAATCATGTCTTCAAGCTTGACAAAGCTCTTTATGGGCTAAAGCAAGCTCCAAGAGCATGGTATGAAAGACTTTCTAAGTTCCTTCTTGAAAATGAGTTTAAAAGAGGAAAATTGGATCGAACCTTGTTTTTAAAATCAAAAGGAAAACATTTATTAGTTGTTCAAATATATGTTGATGATATTATATTTGGTGCCACTAATGAATCTTTGTGCAAGGACTTTGCTAATCTCATGAGTAAAGAATTCGAAATGAGTATGATGGGCGAGCTTAACTTCTTCTTGGGGTTGCAAATCAAGCAAACAGAAGAAGGAATCTACATCCATCAACAAAAGTTGTAACTTCCCATCCAAAATCAAGAAGAACATAGCCTTAAGATAAGGAAAAAGGTGTAGATAATGGCAGCGGAAATTCAAAGAGACGGAGATGCCACTCTAAGGAGTAGAACAAAACTAAAATAGAATCCCATCATAGGTAAAAGTCAACTCCAGTACATATAATAAAAAGGGAAGATGAGGTCCCATACCCTCATTCTTCAACAAGTCTCAAAGAGTCATAACACCACTAAGAAAATCTCAAAATCATATAAACAAAACCAAGACAACTGAAATCCATAGTTCCAATACATATGTCAAAACTAGAATTAGCTACTTAAACCAACTAAGTATCTAATCCTAAGTCCAGATATGAAATACTCATCCACTATGACAAGCTCCCTTTCCTTGCTCACACGGGGAACACACACACCCCCGAACCAGACTAGAACCACTCTAAACAGTGTCACCATCTGCACAAAGATACAACAATTTCCACAATCAGTGGGGAGTAACTAGTAGTTCTCCCAGCTCAAATAGAAACAAATTAGAGCTTAGATAATTAGAAACAACATCAGAAAACATAATACCAAATACCAACACGCTATAAGACACCAACGACAACCATGTAACAAATGCGGTCAACGTTGCAAACAAATGCAACAAATGCTGTCCACAAGCTCAAACATAACAGACCATACCGCCTGTGAGTAGACTCATTGGACCATACCGCCCAAGGCCTACGTTGCATACTCGAGGAACCATACCGCCCTTTTCGAGTAGCCAGCATATTCGAGGAACTATACCGCCCTTTTCAAATAGCTATAATCTACGGATCATACCACCCGTAGTAACCAAGGGACCATACCGCCCACGGTTTAGTAACCAAAGCCTAGGACCATACCACCCTTAGGTTATCAAGCCTGAATTTCTAGGACCATACCGCCCTTAGAATAATCAAACGTGAGCTCCTTGAACCATACCGTTCATAGGATTTCCTAATGAAGACCTCTAGAACCATACCGTTCCTAGAGTTACTCTATCAACAATGTGCAATCATACAAGATAAGCACACATCAATCAAATCCAACCATCAATATGAACAAGTTATGAGCGCAACTCAACCAATCTTACCATCAAGGTTCCAACATGAGTTTGTATAGCCAACACCAACAACCGGCACTTATCAAGACTCAAATCAAGGGCTACCCAACACATAAGGACACATACCCTTTACGTAATACTTAAACCACCCAAAAAGTACTCAAACATCCTTAGCATACTTACCTAAGACCAACCAAGCAAAGATACACAAGCTGTAAACCAAAAGGAAGAAATAAAGACACCACATCACGACCCAGGGCAGACCACCCGTCGTGAGGTGCGACGAGGCTCGCGGGTCGCGACTGACAGCGTCGCGAGTCGCGAGCAGCCTTCTGCCGTGGCTTGCGAGCTTCGTTCGCTCATCCACGAAAGCTCCTCCATGGCTCGCTCCAGCCATCCTCGCCTACTCCAGCCTCCCTTACACCCACACTTACCCCAAACACCCTCGTATCGTCCATGACTCACCAACAACAACCATCACAGAGTCCATCAACAACAACGACAATACAAACAACAACCAACCTCAACACCCACAATAACGACAATGACAACCACAACCAACCCCAACACCCACAATAACGACAATGACAACCACAACCAACCCCCAACACCAACAACAACGTAATCACAACAACACCTAACCCCAAACACCAACAACAACGATAATAACAACAACAACCCCAAACACCAACAAAAACGATAATAACAACAACAACAATCTCTAACACCAACCATAACGACAATAACAAATCATCAACCAAAACAACAACAACAACAACATGAAACTTTAACCATACAATCTTTTAAGTTCTTCCTAGCATGATACTACATTCTCTAACGCATTCCTAACAACCTAAGTTCAATATCTATACTCTACTGAACTAGAAAAACGCTAGTTACCTTTTTCTTGAATGTTGAAAACTCTTCTTTTGCACTGCTCTGTTCCGACTATGATTCACGGCGATCAAAAGCTCTAAATCCAAATCACTCCGGTCAAAGTAAAGAAGAAGATGTCGTAAATGTTCTGTCCAAATTTGAAGACTATTCAACGGTTCGATCTCCGTCTACGATTATTTTCGTAAAGGTGCGAAAGGGAACAAAATCGGATGACTCGTCTGATTGCAACGAAAAATGCAGTCGCGTCTTCCCCTTTCTTCAAAAACAAATTATATCACAAGCAAGATCTTTCCGAGTAGATAGATTTTGATTACTCACACGCTCAATTCGGATAAGAAACAAAGGAGATATGATGCAAAGAAAATGGGTGTGCAGAAATGGACGAAAATCGAGAAGATAGAAGAACTCTTTCTCTTCCTCTCTAATGGTTGGTCGAAAATGGGGTGTGAAATGAAGTCACAAAGATCAAGGGTTGCTGATTTTTATTTTCAGAAAAGAAGGTGAAAGGATGATGATTGAAAAGTCACTAAGAAAGGTAGACGAAGAGATGACCTTTGGTTATCGCAACATTACAAGAGAATCAAATAAAAATCTGTCCAAACTCATCATATAACATGGCTATATCAGAATTTTCGGACCTCCCCAAACAAATAACAAAATGTACGAAGGCTATTACTAGTATAATGTACATTTTCCGGCATCACGTAAAACGTTCAAAAATAATATGTATAAATATATGTTTTCCAAACTAAAAATTATTATTACCAACGTAATATAAATATACACGTAATATACCATCACATTATATACTCAACACACGCAAAAGTTATACATTGTCCGTTTTATAAGAACAATGCAGACAACCATATAATACAACTAACACAATGCCACATAAATAAACGTACATTATAACTTCTGCACAAAGTCAATTAAAATAATGTAGGTGTATATATATATATATATATATATATATATATATATATATATATATATATATATATATATATATATATATATATATATAATATATATATATATATATATATATACTTTCCGAAAATAATTTGATAGAAATATAATTTATCACATCAAATAATAATAATTAACACGCGAAAATTTCAGAGAAATTTCGGGGTGTACAATCTCCCCTCCTTAAGAAAAAGTTCGTCCTCGAACTTAAAATAACAAGGGAATACCTGAGACAAAAAGCTCGGGATACTTGAGCCTCATCGACTCTCCCGTCTCCCAAGTGGCTTCCTCGTACTTTTGGCTTCTCCAAAGCACCTTAACCAAGGGTATCACTTTCCTTCTCAGGGCGCGATTCTGACGGTCCAAGATCTGAACAGGTCGCTCCTCAAAAGTCATGTTCGGCTCAATAGAGACCGACTCTATAGGAATGACATGAGACGGATCGCTGCGATACCTCCGCAACTGCGACACATGGAACACATCCTGCACCCTTGACAACTCAGGGGGCATAGCCAATCTGTAAGCCACCTCCCCAATCCTCTCGAGAATCTCATAAGGGCCAACATACTTCGGGCTTAACTTGCCTTTTTGCCCAAATCTCGCCACTTCCTTCATCGGAGACACTTTCAACAGCACCTTATCTCCAACGGTGAAAGAAATAGGCTTCCGACGCAAGTCTGCGTAAGACCTCTGCCTATCTTGAGCAGCCTTCATTCTCGCCTGATTCACCTTTACTTGCTCGACAGTATCTTGGATCAAGTCTGGCCCCAGCACCAACGAGTCACTTATGTCGCTCCAACAAGTGGGACTACGACACTTTAGCCCATACAAGGCCTCATAAGGAGCCATCTGAATGCTAGCAAGGTAGTGTTGTAAGAGAACTCCACCAAATTCAATGACTTCAAACAAGACTCTTGAAATTCCAAAGCACAAGCACGGAGCATATCCTCCAGAGTCTGAATAGTCCTCTCTGTCTGCCCATCCGCAGCAGCATGAAAAGCGGTACTCAATTTAAACTTAGTACCAAAAGCTTCTTGCAGAGCAATCCAGAAATGAGACAAGAATCTAGGGTCACGATCAGATACTATATCCTTCAGAACACCGTGCAACCGAATGATTTCATTAGCGTAGGTTTCCACTAACTCTTCCATAGACCAAGTATTCTTCATCGGAATAAACCGAGCTACCTTAGTCAATCGGTCCACAATCACCCACACCGCATTCTTACCACCAACAGCTCTCGGAAGACCCATAACAAAGTCCATCGAGATAGAATCGAACTTCCACGCGGGAATTGGTAATGGTTGTAGCAAGCCACCCAGTCTCTGATGCTCGATCTTAATCTTTTGACACACCAGACACCTGGCCACAAATTCGGCCACTTCCCTTTTCATGCAAGGCCACCAGAAATTAGCCTTGAGATCCTTGTAAAGCTTATCAACCCCAGGATGAACTGAGTAGGGAGTACAATGAGCTTCTTCGAGAATCTTCTTCTTAAGCTCCAAGTCATTAGGCACACACCAACGACTCATAAACTTTAGACCTCCCTCGGAATCGACTTCGACATTTTCGGCTTGGCCCTGAGCCTTAGCTTCACGGATCTTCTCCAACTTAGGATCATACTTTTGCTTCTCTCGCAACTCTTGGAATAAGGCAGGCTCAGCACTCATAGCACAGAGAGTTTCCACCGAACCCCGAGGAACCACCTCGATTTCAAGCTTCCGAAATTCATCACATAAGTCTCTCGGCGGAACTCTAACCGCATTAAGAGAATGCTTTGACTTACGGCTGAGAGCATCCGCAACCACATTAGCTTTGCCCTCATGGTAATCAAGCTGCAAATCGTAATCCTTGATCAGCTCCAACCATGTTCTCTGCCTCATATTCAAATCTCTTTGAGTGAAGATATACTTGAGGCTTTTGTGGTCGGTAAATGATAAGTGCGTTCCTAACGCACTTTATGACTTTCTTTTGGCTTGTTTTAGCTCCCTTTTTCTCCTTTTCTTCCCTTTTTCTCCTCACTTTTCCCTTCTATTTCATTCACTTGATCATACTTGATCATAGTGAATTTTGCTAGATTTTCGATCTATTTTGATCGAATTTCTAGCACATATGCTTCACCATGTTTGCTCGTGTTTTTATTGCAGGTATGACCCTTTCGGGGCCGAGTAAATGCGAGACATGGCTAAAGCAACAAGCTAGAGGATGTGAGAGGCATGAGGTGCGCTAGAGTTCCCGCGCACGTGGTGCGCCCGCACATATCACTGGTGCGCCGCACCACAACAATTGCGAGAAAGACAGAGCAAGGTGCTCCGCACCGCACATGGTGCGCCCGCACCAGCTAACTGTGCGCCCGCACATTATGACGGATGATTCCAACTGAGGAGAAGACTCAGGTGCGCCCGCACCTTGAGGTTGGTGCACCGACCTAGAGCTGGTGCGCCCGCACCTCTATGGTGCGCCCGACCATGCGTTCCGAAACAGAAATTCGATCATTAAACCCTTTCCTTTTAGTTTTAGACTTACGCTTTCATTCTAGTTTTAAGAAATTTTAGGGTTTTTATTAGAGAGAAAACACTGAGTTTTCATTGATATTGAGATTAGAGATCATAGTTTGTGATTCGATTTACATTCAAGGTACTTTTCATTCAATTCAATTCAAAGTTTTAGTTTTTATTTCATTCTCTTGGTGTTTGTTTATTGTTCTTAATTATTTAAGATCTTCATTCTCTTAGTTATAATTGCGATTTCATTAGTTTAATCATTACTTAATCATGTTTAGCCTTAGATTAGTCATAGATTATTGTTTAATTGCTTTAACTCCATGATTAGTGAGTAGTTTCATAATCTAGGGTTAGGGTGAAAGTATGAATTAGGGTTTTAAATATGATGTTGATGTGATTGTGATGATGGAGAAGTTATGCATTGATCTTGGTGTTTTGAGACCTTAGGATAGATATTGATCACATTTATACTTTGGTATTTTGATTTCAAATGTTCTTAAATCGGATTTTGAACTCTTTTATCATCCCCAAGAATCAACTTAATTTCTATACCAAGATATTGGATGGAAATTAAGGGGATCCTTCATTAGGGTTTTCCAAACTTATTGAATCTCTTAATCAATTAACTAAAGACCATTCGAGAGAGGATTTAGTTGATTGATTAAGTGATTACTCTTGAGGACCATTCGAGAGAGGACTCGAGTAATTTAGAGGAGAACTAAACCTTGCATAATCGTCTTTGTTGCTTCACAATCGCATTAACAATCATCATCCGTTCTTATTCATACTAGTAACCTTAACTCTAGTGTCTTTTATTTGATATTTAAACTCGTGATATTTGCTTGTTCTAGTTGATAGTTAGTCTTAATTGTTACCAAACATCTTTCAAACCCCAAATACCTTTCAATTAGGTAGTCTGCTTGATAGACTTTAATCAATCCCATTTTCCCTGTGGATCGACCCTTGACTTGCCCTTACTATTCTCTTAGTAATTGCTTGTTAGGACTTATAAATATTGTTTGGAAAGCGGTTCTTAGTGCCTTAACGACACACTAAAAACCTCTTATCAAAATGGCGCCGTTGCCGGGGAATTGTGCTATTGATTGAAGTATATTTTAGTTTAGTTTGCTTAGTTGATTTTTCTTTTATTTTCTTTTTACTGTGGTTGTTATTTGCTAATCCTCTGCTTAGCTTTGTTGTGTTACATGAGAAGAAGAACTCACGGTTCACCCACATTGCCTCTAGATCTGAAATCGACCGTACTTGCGAAAGCTTCGGAAGAATTTGGAAATCTGACTTTGGGTTCCGAGCCTTCTTCACCAATCTCAAGTACATCAAGTGAAGTTGAATCAGAAATGGGTGAAGCAAATCCACAACTGTTTAGGGATTTCGGAAATCCGGGTTCCTATGTTCTTCAAGGTGGAATTCGACTCCCACCACCACTACAAATTTCAGCATTCACCCTCAGTATACTCGGATGGTGAAAGCAGAGCAGTTTTGTGGGGGGTCAGATGAAGATCCTCTAGACCATCTCGACAGGTTTCTTGAGATCTGTGCCATGATAACAACCAATGATGTCTCTCCTGACTACATCAAGATGCACTTGTTCCGGTCCTCTCTTACCGGAAAAGCAAAGTCATGGCTCAAGAGCTTGCCTGCTAATTCCCTCACTACATGGGAAGAAGTCACAATGGCTTCTTGAAGAAATACTTCCCGGAGTGGAAGACTGCGGACATAAGGAGGAAGATCTCCTCATTTGAGCAAGAGAACGATGAGACACTTGCCGAAGCTTGGGAGCGGTTCAAGGAGATGATCCGTTCATGCCCACACCATGAGTTCAACAAGAATCTACTCATGCGATTTTTCTATGATGGTCTTGATCCGATTTCACGGGCCAACCTTGATGCTGGAGCGGGAGGTCAACTATCTAAGATCCCGCAAGAACAACTTGAGTCCACAATTGAGGAAGTGATCAAGAACTACTCATGGGGTGGAAGACGAAGAGGTGCTCAACCTAAGAAGAGCGGAAAGTTTGAAATTGACCCCATGGATCAAATTCAAGCAAGATGGACCAACTCGACAAGAAGATAAGCTCTCCAAGATCAATCTTGCATCGTCTACTCCTTCACAGGTAAACTCTTTTTCTTGTGATATTTGTGGTGGTACTAACCATGATACTTCTTATTGTGGAGGTACCCATTCGGAGCATGTGGCGGCAATAATTCAAGAGGAGATGGATATCAAGGAAACAAGGGTATAGGAACAATCAACAAGGAGGTTGGAGACAACCTCAACAAAACTACACCCAAGGATTCAACCAACCTCAACAAGGATGGAATCAACCTCAACAAGGGTACAACCAAGCTCACAACCAAGGGTTTGCGCAAGGGTATACAAACCAAAACTATAACCAAGGTGGTTCCTCCTCACAAGGGTCCAACACATACCAAGCTCCACATCAAAGGACCAACAACCCAAAACCTCCCTCCAATCTTCCATTCCCCAAACAAAATCCCGAACCTACACCATCTTCCGATCCAACCTCTCTCCAAATTCTCCAACAACTCCAATCCATGAACCAAATTCTCCAAAACCATGAGCAAAGGTTTCAAGAGCTACAAGCCCACAACAAAATGCTTGAAACCCAAATTGCCCAAGTAGCTGAGAAGAATCCCTCAACCCCCACAAATCAACTTCCAGGCCAACTCATCCTAACCCAACCTCCATCAAGCCAAAGCCATTCATTTGAGGTCGGGAACAAGTTATGCGGGTCCTAAGATGCCGAATGGGGAGTTAGAGAGGATGAAGAAGCTGAGGTTGTTGAGAAGGAGGATGGAGCTGAGGAAACTGAGAAAGAGGAAGTTGAGGAGAAAGATGATCACATGTTCAAGTTGGTGACAAAAACCATTGCCATCACCTCCACCAACCAAATCTATGTGCCTCCGGTTCCCTATCCTCATAGGTTGGTAGAGAGAAAGTTGAGTGACAAGTTCACTAAATTTCTAAATGTGATGAAGAGCCTGCAAATCAACATCCCATTCCTTGAGGCTATGTCTCAAATGCCAGCTTATGCTAAGTTCTTGAAAGAGATCCTCTCCAATAAGCGAAAACTTGAAGATGAGCTTATCTCCCTACCTTACCAAGTGAGTGCTCTTGTGCAACGAACTATGCCCAAGAAGCAAAGAGATCCCGGGAGTTTCACCTTGCCGGTGAAGATAGGTGACTTAGAGCCTAAGGGTGCACTGGCCGATCTGGGAGCCAGTGTCAATTTGATGCCCCTTTCTATTGCAAAGCACCTAAATTTCCTCTTCATCCTACGCGCAAAACGATTCAATTGGCGGACCGCACTGTGAGAGTCCCTTGTGGTGAGTTGGAGGATATACCGATTCAAGTTGGGCATGTGTTTGTACCATGCGACTTTGTGGTGATGGATATGGAGGAAGATCCTGAGACTCCTCTTATTCTGGGAAGAGAAGCTCTAAAGCTTTGGGTGCCGTGATAAACTGCAAAAACGACACAATCACGGTTGAGGTAGCTAATGAGCGGGTGGGTTTGAGTTCTCTAAGAACTGAAGAGACCTATGATGGAGAAAATTTGCCGGGTAAGCCTAGTGGAAGATGAGGTGAGGACCCATGAGTGTGGATAATTCTGGGGACGAGTTGTATGCTACACTTACCGACACCCTTAGCTTGGACATGGAAGAGGAAACGCAAGATGAGGCGTTTGAGGTTCTAGCTACATCATCCACTGATAAAGAGGAGTGTTCTAAGCCTCCTCCCAAGGTAGAGTTCAAACCCCTTCCCTCCTCTCTTAGATATGTTTTTCTTGATGATGCATGTACTTATCCTGTTATTGTCAATTCGAGTCTTGATGACATTTCTATATCAAACTGATTGGAATTTTGCAAAAATATAAAGATGTCATTGGGTATTCGATTGATGACCTTAAGGGGATAAGCCCTTCTCTTGCTATGCATCGTATCCATCTCATCGATAGTAATGCCTCCTCCATCGAGCATCAGAGAAGGCTCAATCCCAACCTCAAAGAGGTTGTGAAAAAGGAGATCTTGAAACTACGTGACGCGGGAATCATCTATGCTATCTCAGATAGCAAGTGGGTGAGCCCGATTCACGTGGTTCCAAAAAAGGAGGCATGACTATAGTTGAGAATGAGAAAGGAGAAACAATCTCAACTAGGACTGTCACTGGGTGGAGAGTCTGTATTGATTACAGAAAACTGAACAAATCCACCCGGAAAGATCATTTCCCCCTTCCCTTCATTGACCAAATGTTGGAGAGGCTTGCTCGTCATTCACACTTCTGTTTTTCTCGATGGTTATTCCGGATTCTTTCAAATCCCCATTCATCCGGATGACCAAGAGAAAACCACCTTTACTTGTCCGTATGGGACATTTGCATATCGAAGGATGCCCTTTGGTTTGTGTAATGCCCCATCCACTTTTCAAAGGTGTATGACAGCAATCTTCTCTGACATGCTAGAAGATTCCATTGAAGTTTCATGGACGACTTTAGTGTGTGTGGTTCGTCTTTTGACACATGTCTGGTTAATCTTGAATGTGTGTTAAAAAGGTGTCAAGAGACGAACCTTGTCTGAATTGGGAGAAGTGTCACTTTATGGTCGAGGAAGGCATTGTCTTGGGCATAAAGTGTCGAAAAAGGGTATTGAAGTAGATCCGGCAAAGGTTTCGGTTATTGAGAAGCTTCCGCCACCGAACTCGGTGACGGGAGTTCGGCTTTCCTTGGACATGCTGGTTTTTACCGCGTTTCATCAAGGATTTCTCTCAAATAGCCAAACCATTGACGAATCTACTTCAAAAAGATGTTGATTTTGGAGTTTGATGAGTCTTGTACTAAGGCTTTTGAAACTCTTAAAAAAAGCCCTTACTTCTGCCCCCATTGTGCAAGCTCCGGATTGGAGCTTGCCTTTTGAACTAATGTGCGATGCTAGTGACTTTTCAGTGGGAGTTGTTCTTGGGCAACGCAAGGAAGGGAGGCTTCATGTGATAGCCTATGCAAGTAGGACTCTGGATGATGCTCAACGGAACTATGCAACTACGAAGAAGGAAATGTTGGCCGTGGTCTTTGCTTTTGACAAGTTCCGTTCCTACTTGACATGTAATAAGGCGGTGGTGTATACGGATCATTCTGCGGTCCGGTATTTGATGAGTAAGAAGGATGCCAAGCCTAGGCTCATTAGGTGGGTGTTGCTTCTTCAGGAGTTTGATTTTGAGATGAAAGAGAAGAAGGGGACGGAGAATGTGGTAGCTGACCATCTTTCCGTCCCTCTTGAAATCTGGAGGAGATTCCTATCGAGGAAGATTTGAGAGAAGAAGCTTGTTCGCCATTCTGAACAATGAGGTTCCATGGTTCGCTGATTATGCAAATTATTTGGCTTGTGGGATTGAACCTCATGGTTTTACTTCCCAACAAAGGAAGCGGTTCTTTAAAGAAGTTTCGAGGTTCTACTGGGATGACCCGCTCCTTTTTAAGAAGTGTGCTGATGGAGTGTTTAGAGGTTGTTGCCTAATCATGAGATGGCCTCTTTTGCATCATTGCCATACTTTGGCATGTGGAGGCATGGTGGAGCAAGCAAAATGTTGCTAAGGTGCTCCAATGTGGTATGTTCTGGCCAACATTGCAAAAGGATGCCGAATTTGTGGTGGCTTGTGATAGATGTCAAAGGAGTGGTGGCATCACAAAGCGACAGAGATGCCTCAACAGAACATTCTTGAGGTTGAGCCGTTTGATGTCTGGGAGTCGACTTTATGGGCCATTCGTTCCTTCCTGTGGGAATGTTAACATTCTTGTTGCGGTCGACTACGTGAAAAATGGGTTGAAGCCATTGCCTCTCCACCAATGACCATAAGGTAGTCACCAAGCTTTTGAAGAAGATCATCTTCCCTCGATTTGGGGTGCCCCGTGTTGATCAGTGATGGCGGTTCACACTTCGCCAAAAAGCAATTAGAAGCATCTATTGAAGAAATACGGGGTGAATCACAAAGTAGGTCTTCCTTATCACCCCAACACAAGGCCAAGTTGAGGTCTCGAATCGAGAGGTTAAAGAAGTCCTTGAGAGAGTGGTCAATAGGACACGAAAGGATTGGTCTTTGAAGCTTGATGACGCTCTTTGGGCTCTTCGCACGGCTTTCAAGACGCCTATAGGCACCACTCCCTATCGCCTTGTGTATGGCAAAGCATGCCATTTGCCGGTTGAACTAGAGCACAAGGCTTGGTGGGCAATTAAGGAGCTCAACATGGATCTACACTTGGCGGGAGAAGCTCGAAAAGAGAGGCTAGTCGAGCTGGAAAAACTTCGTTTCGACGCGTATGAAAATTCTAGACTATACAAAGAAAAAAAACAAACGACTTTGGTGCTCCCGCACCTAGTCCATGTGCTCCCGCACCTTATAAAAAATTTCCGAAAAAAAAATGGTGCGCCCGCACCAAATCTGTCGACTGTTTTTGGAAGAAAACAGAAGACTTAGGTGCGCCCGCACATCCACAAGGTGCGCCCGCAGTAAAGCCTTCGGAATTTTTTAGAAAAAAAAGAAGGGTCTGGTGCGCCCGCACCTGGGCGAGGTGCGCCCGCACCATCTCCTTCGGAATTTTTTTAGAAAAAAACAGAAGGGTCTGGTGCGCCCGCACCAAACAACTTCTGAAATTTTTTTTCGATTGGTGCGCCCGCACCAACCCGGCTGGGCAAAAAAAATCGCAGATAAACACAATTTTTTTCGGCCCTCCTCACTCTATTCTTCATAATTTCGAACCTTTCTCTCACACTCACTCACTTTCTCTCTCTTCCTCCTCTCTAGATCCGGCCACCACGACACTTTTCCGGCGACTTCCGACGACTTTTATCACCGGAATCTTCATCACCATCTTTCTCAACATTCAAGAGCACAAAAATTGGGGTTTTGCAAGGATTTGATTTCTAGGGTTTCAAAATTGGGGATTTTCATCTCCATGTTGGTAACTCTCTTCTAACCTTGCTTTTTCATCAATAATCTAGTAATTGGACTTCTAGTGTGTTTTCTTTTAGATTGCATGCTTGTTTTCCTTAATTTTTTGATTTTCATGAACTTTGCTCATTTGTGTTTGTGTGTGTGGTGTGAACAAGTAGTCATGTTGTTTGTGGTATTTTCATATTCTGATTTTTGAACTACATTGCATGAATTTCTAGTGTTGTTGATTCTTGTGCATAATTGTGGTTGGTTTGGTGAAATTTCTTGAAAGTCTCTTGGAAGTGGTGATACTCTTGATTGTTAGCAACTTGGTTGCTACTAATTGTGGATTGGCTAGCTGGTAGATCTTAGGATTAGTTTTTGATTTTTCTTTTTGTGTGTTTTCTCTTTCTTGTGTGGTTTGATTTTTCTTTGTGTGTGTTTCTTTGTGTTGTAAGAGTCCGCTTTGTGGTGTGTCATTGCAGCAGATCATCACTTCTCCTTCCCTTTTTGCAAAACAAAATTTTTACCACCATGGGAAGAAGTAGTGGTGAAGGCTCTCCAGGTCTAAGCGAGCAAAGACGGGTCCTCTTCACAAGGCCTCGTCTAGCTCGCATCCCCCTCCCCTCTATGCTGAAATTTCCCAATGCCGCTCATAAACAAATTTTTCAACAACTTTCTGAGCGCACGTTTCGTCCACAAAGTTCTATGACTACACTACCTGCAACTACCTTAACATCGAATCGATGATAAGGGAGATGGCAGTAATGTCGGGTTATCGGACTTCCTTGATCGTCATGAACCTACTTATGATCAACTCACTCTCGAATTCTTGAGTACGTTGAACATAAGTAAGAGTGGCACGGTGCTCTAACTATTCAATTTCGTATGTTTAATCAAGCTAGAGCACTCTCTTTGACGAATTCTGTGAGGCATTTGGGATGGATCTCGAGCTCCCTGTGATGCCCCTTTGGGCACCATCTGGCAGGGATACAATGAGCAAGAATGGTGGGCAAAGATCACCAACGGCACGACTCCGTTTCGGACGAATCGTCCAAAGCGTCGGAGATCATCCATCTTGCTCTCCGTTACTTCCATAGGATGTTGGTTTACACCATCTTTCCTAAACAGGAAGTGGGCAGTTGAGAAGGACGAGCTGCTGGTTCTTTGGTTGGCCACTGACGGGGCCCACCATAGAGCCCGCATTAACTTTGCTGCCTCCTCCTTCAACCGACTGCAGGAGATTCGGGGGGCACTACGGTGACTGGGGAGATCCTTTGTGGTGGATGGTCACCCGCTAGCGTCCTACCTTGATTGACGATGACCTGGCTCGCTTGGAAGCAGCGTGCCTACTGTTGGTCAGTCCAACAGATTGGATGGTGCCAGTCTGCAGCAGATGAAATTTCTGCGCAATTATAAGAAGGAAAACTGCACTGGCTTGTGGGGGGGGACCTTACTGTTTTATAGGGCCCGACTTCATCTGGGACCTCCCCGCTAACGTGAAAACCGTTGGCGGTTCCCCCTCCCATGACATCCCACGGGCTCCCTGAGCCCATCCTACGGAGCGCATTCCACGCGTTCCGAGAGGTCCGAGGCCCGACCACCGCATTCTTGAGAGTGAGGTGGCCGAAGCTTCCTCCTCTCAATCCTTCGACATGGGCTCGTCATGGCGGCCATAGCCCAGATGCAGGCCTCTCAGGAGGCCAATCACCGTGCGGTTACTGCTACTCTTGCCGGTATCCGCACCGACCTCGACCATGTGTCTAGGGTGGCTTGGCGCACTCACCTCGCCAATGTCCACTCCGGACATGAGCCTCCTTCCCTAACCACCCCACTATCCTCCTTCTTTCGACCCTCGAGAAGGGCCGTTTGAGGAGCCTTCTTTCCTCCTTATCCCCACTACCCATCCTACTATCCTGATGGGTACTCTGGTGGGTTTTCCCTCCTTACCCCCCTCCCGATGGGGGTAATGGTGGGAACATTAGGAGCTTTTCATACCCCCCTCCCTCTCCTCCTTTTGCAACTCCGAGCGCGGAGTTTTGCTTAAGCTTGGGGGACTTGCATGTATGTCTATATCTTTGGGAGTTTGGGGTCATGATGGTTAGAATTAGGGGTCTCATTGGTTTTCGGTATGTTGGTGATTGTTCCTGTCTGTGGTTTTGACTCCCCCACCCCTGCTGACTTCTCTTCACCTGTACATCTTTGCTTTGGTAGTTTTTTTTTATAGTTTTGTTTTGCTTCGCATATATTTATTTATATATAAAAAAAAAATCATTTTCCTCTTTTATTCTTTTTCTTCTTTTTTCTGCATTTAGGATAGCTTGGTTGCATGCATGATTTGTGGCTAAAAGTTCATGACTTGATTGGAAGACCTTCCTTATATTAGACTTGATGATTTTGGAAGCCCTGTTGTGACTTTAAGCGTCTCTTGAAACCGATAACTTTTGGTAGAGTCTCTTTGAAATTAGGCGAGTTGGATGAATGGATTGCCTTGCCCCTTGTGCGATGAATCCCGAAGGAGGGCCAAGAACCTCGTAAGACTCACTCACAACCCTCACCATTGATCGCCTAACTTGTGACTTGCATTTTAGCTCCCCAAGATTACATAAGACGAGCCTCTAGGAGAATGATTTAGGGCGTTTCTTTTGCTAGTAATAGGAGCTACAAAACCAAAAGCTTGAATACCTGCATAATATTCGCTTCTCAACCCATCTGAGCCTTTCTATCCTATTTTTGCTTAACCCACATAATGAGTCATGGCCAAACTTTCCCCAAAGTGGAGTGCATGTGTAGTTTGTGTTGAGTTAAGTTGTTTTGATATTAAGTCTTGGTTGAAAGTGAGTTAATGTGCTTGTATGATAGCAAAAATGAAAAAAAATTTGTGAAAAAGAAAGAAAAAGAAATAAAAGAAAGAAAGTTCTTATTGTTTGATTTGGTTTATTATTGAAAATGAAAAAAAAGAAAGATCAAATTGATGAGAAAAATGAAAAAGTTCACAAAGTGAAAAAGAAACAAGTGAAAGGCTATGTGTGAGATTTCTTTAATTGAGAATAGTGTTAGGACTAGCTTGGGGAGTATTTACCCCTAGTTTGTACTCCACTTACCCTTTTTGCACCACATTCCTAGAATATAATCCACACCCTAACCTAGCCCCGTTACAACCTTAAAAAGTCCCTTTTGACTTCTAGATTGGACTTGATCTATTTAGTAGTGGCGGCGGAGATTTTGTGCAAGTCATGATGAGGGTCATCAAAACTGGTAGAGGCGAGCAATTATGGTTGAGCATCCCTAGGGAGGAGTCAAACTTGGGTCTTGGAAGTGGAGAAGAGTGAGAAATCATTCTTGGAAAGCTTTCTTTCAAAAAGACTCGGTTGATCGGTGGATTGAGACCTTAGAGTCACTCTTGTGCTTCCTAATCATCTTCCCTCTTGTGTTTGGTTGGTCTCCTAAATCTTGCTATGAACTCATTTAGCTTGCATGTCATGCTTGTAACCTTGCATTTAGAGCATATAGGTTAGTTTGTTGCATGTTTCCCTTTTCTTTTTATTCTCCTTTTCTTCTTCTTTCCTTCATTCTCCTTCTTGGTTTACTTGAGGACAAGCAAAACGCTAAGCTTGGGGGAGTTTGATAAGTGCGTTCTAACGCACTTTATGACTTCTTTTGGCTTGTTTTAGCTCCCTTTTTCTCCTTTTCTTCCCTCTTTCTCCTCACTTTTCCCTTCTATTTCATTCACTTGATCATACTTGATCATAGTGACATTTTGCTAGATTTTCGATCTATTTTGATCGAATTTCTAGCACATATGCTTTCACCATGTTTGCTCGTGTTTTTATTGCAGGTATGACTCTTTTCGGGGCCGAGTAATGCGAGACATGGCTTAAAGAAACAAGCTAGAGGATGTGAGAGGCCATGAGGTGCGCCTAGAGTTCCCTCGCACACGTGGGTGCGCCCGCGAAACCCCATACAGATAGTGTCGCCAGATTTTAAGAGCGAACACCACAACAGCCAACTCCAAATCATGAGTAGGGTAATTCTTTTCATGCACCTTCAACTGCCTGGATGCATACGCCACCACCTTCCCTTGTTGCATAAGAACACAACCCAATCTAAGCTTCGATGCGTCACTATAAACTTCAAACCCAACCCCTTCAGTAGGCAAGGTCAGAACAGGAGCGGTAGTGAAGCACTTCTTCAACTCTTGGAATGCTTTTTCACACTCTTCGGACCACAGGAACTTGCTCTCCTTCTTCATCAATTTAGTCAACGGCTGAGCTATCCTTGAGAAATCCTTAACAAACCTCCGATAGTAACCCGCAAGCCAAGGAAACTCCGGATCTCGGAAACATTCTTAGGACTCTTCCAATCCACCACAGCTCTAATCTTAGAAGGATCCACCATAACTCCATCCTTGCTGATGACATGGCCTAGGAACGACACCTCCTTCAGCCAGAACTCACACTTGGAGAACTTTGCAAACCATTTCTGTTGCCTCAGAATACCCAAGATCAACCTCAGATGCCTCTCATGCTCTTCTTCATTCTTAGAGTACACCAGGATATAGTCGATGAAAACAACTACACACGAATCCAGGAACTCATGGAAAGAGCGGTTCATCTGATCCATGAATACAGCAGGGGCATTAGTCAAACCGAAGGGCATGACAACAAACTCATAGTGCCCATATCTTGTTCGGAAAGCGGTCTTAGGAATGTCCTCCTTCTTCACCGGGATCTGGTGATAACCTGACCTCAGGTCAATCTTCGAAAATACACCCGCACCCTTTAGCTGGTCAAACAGATCTTCAATGCGGGGCGAGGGATACCGATTCTTGATAGTCACCTTGTTCAATTCCCGATAATCGATGCAAAGCCGCATACTCCCATCCTTCTTTTTGACGAACAGAACAGGAGCACCCCACGGCGAGACACTTGGCCTAATAAATCCCTTATCAATCAATTCTTGCAACTGAGTCTTCAGCTCTTGCAACTCAGCAGGCGCCATCCTATACGGGGCCTTTGACAAAGGAGCAGTACCAGGAGTTAAGTCAATGCTGAACTCAACTTCTCTTTCAGGAGGGATACCTGGTAGCTCATCAGGAAACACGTCCGGATACTCACGGACAACAGGGATGTCCTCTAACTTCGCTTCTTGGGTCAAATCTTTCACCATACAAAGGAACACTTGCTCCCCTTTCTGACGGAGCCTTTGCATTTTGAGAGCAGATACGATCTTCACTCCCTTCTTCAACACCACTCCACTATAGGAGATACGCTTGCCACATGGACTACGAAGAGTCATTTTTGATCGCGGCAATGAATCTGAGCACGATACTTGAACAACCAGTCCATGCCCAAAATAACATCAAACTCGACCATGGAGAATGCCTTGAGATCGGCAGGCAGATCAATACCCAGATAGGCACTCCACAATATTCGGCCAAACAAGGTTAGTTCTCACCAGAAGGCAGAGAAATAAGAGTTCGAATAGGAGAACTCGAAGTCAAATTAGCTTTCTTGGCAAAAGAATTAGACACACAAGACACAGAAGCACCAGAATCAAACAATACGGAAGCAGGATCAGAATTAACAAGAAAGGTACCATAGATGACGTCGGGATCAAAATGACATAAGCAAACATTAAATCGATAAACATAGTAAACAAAATGTTCCCCAGGCTTACTTCCTACCCAGGTAACTCTCATACACTCTAGACTTGAAATCTAAGACACTAGTAATCCTAGTCACAAGTCTACTCATCTTCTGGAAAATAATAGCATCCTAAACAGAGCTTCCGGAACGTTTTGCTCTGATACCAACTGTAACATCCCGTCCAAAATCAAGAAGAAGATAGCCTTAAGATAAGGAAAAAGGTGTAGATAATGGCAGCGGAAATTCAAAGAGACGGAGATGCCACTCTAAGGAGTAGAACAAAAACTAAAATAGAATACCATCATAGGTAGAAGTCAACTCCAGTACATATAATAAAACGGGAAGATGAGGTCCCATACCCTCATTCTTCAACAAGTCTCAAAGAGTCATAACACCACTAAGAAAATCTCAAAATCATAGAGTAAACAAAACCAAGACAACTGAAATCCATAGTTCCAATACATATGTCAAAACTAGAATTAGCTACTTAAACCAACTAAGTATCTAATCCAAAGTCCAGATATGAAATACTCATCCACTATGACAAGCTCCCTTTCCTTGCTCACATGGGGAACACACACACCCCCGAACCAGACTAGAACCACTCTAAACAGCGTCACCATCTGCACAAAGATACAACAATTTCCACAATCAGTGGGGAGTAACTAGCAGTTCTCCCAGCTCAAATAGAAACAGATAAGAGCTTAAATAATTAGAAACAACATCAGAAAACATAATACCAAATACTAACACGCTATAAGACACCAACGACAACCATATAACAAATGCGGTCAACGTTGCAAACAAATGCAACAAATGCGGTCCACAAGCTCAAACATAACAGACCATACCGCCTATGAGTAGTCTCATTGGACCATACCGCCCAAGGCCTACGTTGCATACTCGAGGAACCATACCACCCTTTTCGAGTAGCCAGCATATTCGAGGAACCATACCGCCCTTTTCGAATAGCTATAATCTACGGATCATACCACCCGTAGTAACCAATGGACCAATACCGCCCACGGTTTAGTAACCAAAGCCTAGGACCATACCGCCCTTAGGTTATCAAGCCTGAATTTCTAGGACCATACCACCCTTAGAATAATCAAACGTGAGCTCCTTGAACCATACCGTTCATAGGATTTCCTAATGAAGACCTCTAGAACCATACCGTTCCTAGAGTTACTCGATCAACAACGCGCAATCATACAAGACAAGCACACATCAATCAAATTCAACCATCAATATGAACAAGTTATGAGCGCAACTCAACCAATCTTACCATCAAGGTTCGAACATGAGTTTGTATAGCCAACACCAACAACCGGTACTTATCAAGACTCAAATCAAGGGCTACCCAACACATAAGGACACATACCCTTTACGTAATACTTAAGCCACCCAAAAACTACTCAAACATCCTTAGCATACTTACCTAAGACCAACTAAGCAAAGATACACAAGCTGTAAACCAAAAGGAAGAAATAAAGACACCACATCACGACCCAGGGCAGACCAACCGTCGCGAGGTGCGACGAGGCTCGCGGGTCGCGACTGGCAGCGTCGCGAGTCGCGACGAGGCTCGCGAGTCGCGAGCAGCCTTCTGTTGTGGCTTGCGAGCTTCGTTCGCTCGTCCACGCAAGCTCCTCCATGGCTCGCTCCAGCCATCCTCGCCTACTCCAGCCTCCCTTACACCCACACTTACCCCAAACACCCTCGTATCATCCATGACTCACCACCAACAACAACCGTCACAGACTCCATCAACAACAACGACAATACAAACAACAACCAACCTCAACACCCACAACAACGACAATGACAACCACAACCAACCCCAACACCCACAACAACGACAATGACAACCACAACCAACCCCCAACACCAACAACAACGTAATCACAATAACAACCAACCCCAAACACCAATAACAACGATAATAACAACAACAACAACCCCAAACACCAAAAACAACGATAATAACAACAACAACAATCTCTTACACCAACCATAATGACAATAACAAATCATCAACCAAAACAACAACAACAACAACATGGAACTTTAACCATACAATCTTCTAAGTTCTTTCTAGCATGATACTACATTCTCTAACGCATTCCTAACAACCTAAGTTCAATATCTATACTCTACCGAACTAGAAAAACGCTAGTTACCTTTTCCTTGAATGTTGAAAACTCTTCTTTTGCACTGCTCTGTTCCGACTATGATTCACGGTGATCAAAAACTCTAAATCCAAATCGCTCCGGTCAAAGTAAAGAACAAGATGTCGTAAACGTTCTGTCCAAATTTGAAGACTATCCAACGGTTATATCGCCGGCTACGATTATTTTCGTAAAGGTGCGACAGGGAACAAAAGCGGATGACTCGTCTGATTGCAACGGAAACTGCAGTCGCGTCTTCCCCTTTCTTCAAAAACAAATTATACCACGAGCAACATCTTTCCGAGTAGATAGATTTTGACTACTCACACGCTCAATTCGGATAAGAAACGAAGGAGATATGATGCAAAGAAAATGGGTGTGCAGAAATGGACGAAAACCGAGAAGATAGAAGAACTCTTTCTCTTCCTCTCTAATGGTTGGTCGAAAATGGGGTGTGAAATGAAGTCACAAAGACCAAGGGTTGCTGATTTTTATTTTCAGAAAAGAAGGTGAAAGGATGATGATTGAAAAGGCATTAAGAAAGGTAGACGAAGAGATGACCTTTGGTTATCGCAACGTTACAAGAGAATCAAATAAAAATCTGTCCAAACTCTTCATATAACATGGCTATATCAGAATTTTCGGACCTCCCCAAACAAATAACAAAGTGTACGAAGGCTATTACTAGTACAATGTACATTTTCGGGCATCACGTAAAACGTTCAAAAATAATATGTATAAATATATGTTTTCCAAACTAAAAATTATTATTACCAACGTAATATAAACATACACGTAATATACCATCACATTATACACTCGACACACGCAAAAGTTCTACATCGTCCGTTTTATAAGAACAATGCAGACAACCATATAATACAACTAACACAATGCCACATAGATAAACGTACATTATAACTTCTGCACAAAGTCAATTAAAATAATGTAGGTGTAAATTTATATATATATACTTTCCGAAAATAATTTGATAGAAATATAATTTATCACATCAGATAATAATAATTAACACGCGAAAATTTCAGAGAAATTTCGGGGTGTTACAAAAGTACATAAAGGAACTGTTGAAAAAATATGGTTTGGAGGCATCCAAAGTGAATCATACACCTACATGAACTTCAACCAGATTGGATGAAGATTCTATAGGAACAAGTGTGGACCAAACCAAGTATCGAGGTATGATTGGCTCACTATTATATCTAACTGCAAGTCGTCCTGATATTGCTTTCAGTGTAGGGTTATGTGCAAGGTTTCAAGCCAATCCAAAGGAATCTCATCTCACAGCTGTGAAGAGAATCCTAAGATACCTAAAGGGAACAGACGATTTAAGCCTATTCTATTCAAGAAGTGATACCTTTGAACTAAAAGGATTTGTGGATGCTGACTATGCAAGAGATCTGGTCAATAAGAAGAGTACTTCAGGTATGGTTCAGTTCCTTAGTCATAGTTTGGTTTCTTGGAGCACCAAGAAGCGAAACACAGTTGTTTTATCTTCAGCTGAGGCTGAATATGTTGCAGCAGCAGCATGTTGTTCCCAAATGCTATGGATAAAACAACAACTACGTAACTATGGAATTTACTTTGAATGTGTTCCCATCTATTGTGATAATACTAGTGCTATTAGTATTTCTAAAGATCCCGTGCATCATTCAAGAGTCAAACACATCCATATTAGGCATCACTTTCTAAAAGATAATGTTGAAAAGGGTCTTATTAAAATGGAATTATGTGAGACTGAACGTCAAATTGCAGATATTTTGACAAAGCCCTTAAATAGAGATAGGTTTGAAAATTGAGACTTGAACTTGGCTTGATCAAGTTGAAATGATTGCTACAATATTTTCCCCTTTGTGTTGATTCTTTGGCATTATGTTTGGATGTGCATATTCGATGTTTTTATTTGCTTAAATACATCACAATCCTTATATGATTATTTCATGTGTATAAGTAAAAATGTCGAAAACTGCTCACCAATGTCCAATAATATTCCCCTTATTGTTCATAAGACAATTCTATGCCTTAAGTGATGACAAAGGATTAAAAGAATTAATGGTGTTCCAAAGTAGCAAAATTTCTTTGTTTCCATTCGTTGTTCCCAAACGCTGTTCCCAGCGTATTAAGCTTAGATTTTTTTTCAAAATCCAAAAATATTCTATTCAGATTTTTTCTCCTAAAAATCTGATTTTTTTTATTTTATCACTCTTTCCTAATATCTCTCAAGTTAGTTGGAAGATATTTTGTCTCAAAGTAGTGGGAAGATTTTTTTTCTTTTCCTTTTCTTAAAACGTGTACTATACACGGTTATCTTATTTGTTTTATTTCCTAGTTTTCCTTAAACCAGAAATTAACTCTTTTGTTTTACTTTTCATAAAACCCGAAAACACCTCCACAAAATCATGAATCCCAAAAACACTTCTCACTCTCTCTCCTCCCAAAAACCCGAAAAACCCTCTCCTTCCTCCATTAACATTGAATCACCTACTCCCATGGATATCTCTCCAAATTCATCAACAAGAATCCTAAGAAAAAGGAAGACAATTGAAGAAACTGTGGAAATGAAAGTAGAGGAACAACATGCAACAAGTGAGGGGGAATCGGATGTTCCTGAAAAAGGAACAACAAAAGTTGCGCGAAAGAATACCACGACAACTAGGTATGTTCATGGTCTTATGTTTCTTGGTGTAAAAGGGTAAATTTTTGTCAATTGCTTAACATGATCAAGTTTCAAGGTTGGGAACATCTTTTTGTGAATTGTTATGGTAAAAGTTTAATTCCTAAACTTATGGATGAATTTTGTGAAAACTTTTCCATTGACGAAGAAGGGAATTGTGCTACACTGGTGAAGGGAACCCAAATTGACTTTAATTCTAAAACTTTGGGTAAATTACGCGGTGTTCCTGGTGAGAGGAATCGATGTTTATTTTAAGAAGCAAAGAGGTTCCTATCCCTTTTCTGATATCTCTTTTGATGAATTGATTGTGAAATATGGTGGTAAAAAGGGCAAAACATTTCTTGATCACAATCTTCTTTCTTCCTACCACAAAATTCTATTCCACATTCTAAAGAAAGCCATATTACCTCGTCTCTCTAAACATGCTCAAGTTAGCATGTTGGATTTGATCTATATTCATTGCCTACCCTCTCATAAACACATAAACTTTCCTTCATTAATGATTCAACACATGAGTCACTGTATTGACAATGGATTTGTAGTTGGTTATGGGGCTCTAATAACCGAAATATTGATTAAGTTTAATGTGAAAATTTCTGGGGCTCAAACCATTGGTGTATCTACTGGGAATATGTTGAATGTGCGTGCATTGAATAATTAAATGTATATGTTGTGAATGGAGAAGTAATCAAGGGAAGGGCTAACATTGATGATGACGAGGATGATTATGAATGTGATGATGTGGAAGAAGAAAAACAAGAGATGGAATTGGAGTTGAAAAAGAATGGAACAAAAGAAATCAGAAAAATTAGAAAAAGAACAAGAAAAGAAAAATTAAAAAGAAAAACAAGAAGCAAAAAAGAAGGGTAAGAAGGTGGTTGAAGAGATGGTGAAACCGGTTACAAAAAGCACTCGAACTAGTCAAAGAGTTAGAAATTTGAAAGTGCTTAACTCTCCTCCCCATGATGAGGAAGAGAGTATCAATGAAGATGAAGTAAGGGTGATTGCTAAGGAGGCATATGATTCTTGTCTTCCTCCTTCCAGGGAACAGACTCATGTTCCTATGGAAACCATACCCCCTTTCCTTTCATCTCCACCACAATCTGCCTCTCCATCTCCTATTGCACCACAAAACAATCCTATCCCTCCCTCTACCTCAAAGCCTTCATGTTCTGGTCCCAAAGAAAAGGAAACAACTGATGTTCCCATCCCAGAGGAACAACCTGTTGTTCCGAAATCTAAGGAACACATTGCCGTCCCAAATCCTTCTCAAAATACTCCCTCTTCTTCTCAAAATCCTACCATTGGTTTACTTATACTCTCGCTCATGCTAAGAGGTTGGACTATTTGTTTACTTTGGTTATGGGTCATTCGGAAGCCATGATGGAGTTTGCAACCGAAGCCAAGGATTTAAATGGGTTAGTGCAAGGGGTAATGAACAAAGTTAACAAGGCTTTGGAAGATCAACAAGTGATCATGGAACGACTTAATGAACTCTCCTCCTCCATCCAAATGATGAACTCTTGGTTGTTGAAGTTGGAGGATGATGTGCTCAAGGGTGATCACAACATGGCCGAAAATCATAAGGAGGTTGGGCTAAGTTAATGATGTGGTGGAAGAAATCGAGCAACCTTCCTCTCCTAAACCTTAAACCTTTCTTAGTTTAGTTTTTTTTTGGGAACATGAACTCTTTAATCTTTGTCTTTTCTATCTTTCCTTATTAATCATGCTACAATGGAACCTTGTTAATTTGATAATTCTAGTTTAATCTTTTTGCATGTGTGCGTCTATTGAATGGCTAAT
The DNA here is from genome assembly GCF_026745355.1 of Beta vulgaris subsp. vulgaris. NCBI lineage: Eukaryota > Viridiplantae > Streptophyta > Magnoliopsida > Caryophyllales > Amaranthaceae > Beta > Beta vulgaris. The sequence goes on along the minus strand of NC_079202.1, from coordinate 31,627,637 downwards.
ATTCTTGGATTGCGGTTTTGAGAGTTGAATGCTTTATTTGCTTATACTAACCAAATTGTTCTCACAAGTTTGGTGGTGTGATGTGTTTTAGTAGATAAATTCATCTTTTTGAAATCGTGGACTAATGTTTTTGAAGATGCCAAAGGGGGAAAGTGAAAGGCAATCAGAGTAAATTTTTTTTGTCATGGTTTTATGTTCTTTACACAATAAAATAAGAGTCTAAATGAGTCTATAATAAATAATTTGACTTAGTTGCATACTTTGTTAAAAAAGTTTTATATGACTTTATATATGCCTTTTGTTGCCATCTTCAAAAAGGGGGAAATTGTTGACCCTTGAGTTTTGAAGATGACCTAACCACAAAAGACATAGTATATTTTATTTATGTTGTTGCAAGGTAATTCATTCTCGAGCTAAGAGAATACTTGATTGAAGATTAAAAGGAGAATTAATCAAGATCGAAGTAAAGATGTTCGAGTGATGAAGAATCAAGCATGGAATGAAGATTAGAATACATTGGTGTATTTATTATCTTCATGTTAAGGTTGATTAAAAGCTTAATTAAGTTCGTGGTGAATTCTCAAAGGAACTTGGTTCTGTTCCCATGAAAGGAACAGACCTGGCACTATTAGGAACAAGTTAGGGAACAAGATTTAAAAACTGTTAGGAACACCTAAGAGTCTTAAAGTTGTGCGCCTAACTTAAGTATGCGCCCAATATGTTGTTAGAGTTTTTGGGTTGTTTTAACTAAGATCCACTATTTTAGGAATTTATTTAAGTTTGTTAGGAAAAGATTTTAAAAGATTTTCTGATTTTAATTAACGATTTTCAAATCTTATCTTTTTATCTTTTCTATTTTATTTAAAATATTTTGTTTCAAAATATAATATATTTCCGGTTTTTAAAGATTTCGGTTTTAAAATATAAAATGTTTTTCGTTTTATTAAATTATTTTAAAAAGATATTTTCCTAAAAACTAGCTAAAGTAAATAATTTATTTATTTCCTAAAAATTGACTACACGCCTAAAGTTACTGCTACACGTTTTTGTAGTTAGTGGATTTAGTGGCTTAGTTAATTATCCTCCAAGTATTTAATTAATTAAATAAGTTTAATTATTCTCAAGTTTTGTAAAACACGTAATATGTTACTGCTTCTTATAAGTGAAGTAGTGGATTAGTGGGTATTTACTTGCATGGAATATTTAATTTAATTTAATATAATTAAAATCATGGAGATCATGTGATAATGGTTAATTAGTGGAAACATGTCTTGTCTTAATTGTCTATAAATAGGCGCCTAATTCTTAGAACAATTGTGTCTGACTTAGCTAATTTGTCTTAGTTATCTAAAGAGTCAGTGCCTTTTCCTTAAGAGAATTCATACTTACATTAATCGAGTTTATTACTCTTCCATTGTTTTACAAAGTGTATTTTTGAGAAAAGGGTTTGAGTGAACTCTTGTAAGTGTGAAAGCTTTGAGTGAAGCAAGAGAAAGAGAAAGGAACTTCGAGTGAAGTTTGAGAGGAACGTCAGTTGTGGGAACTGTCGTTGGGAACTTGAGTTGAGTGACTTAAGTTGAGAATCGAGAGAAAAGTAATAGGTTGTAATCAGAGTTGTTTTGGCCTATTATAGTGGAAAGTTGTTTAAAATCCCTTGTGGTCGAGGTTGTTTCTTCCTACTAGGCCTAGGAAGTTTTTCCTGCTAAATCTCTCGTGTTCCCATTGTTTGTTCCCAAGTTTACTTTTAATTCCGAAAAAGTATAGCTTATTCTCTCACTATAATTCACCCCCCCCTCGTATAGTGCTCATATTATACAACAGCTTGGAATATAAATAAGACTGGCACTCCTATGTATCAGGTGGTGCAGACGTTGAAGAACACAAAAGTGGCACTCAAAAAGTTGAACAAGGAAGGTTTTGATGAGATTCAATGTAACGAGCTTGATGCTCTAAAAGGGTTCACTGCTTTACAAGCTCAGCTTCACCTTCAGCCTGGAGACCTTGAGCTAGCTGACAAAGAAAGAGAAGCAGGTTATGAGTATAAAAAAATTCATAAACAGTATCTGTCTTTCCTTTCTAAAGAAGCCAAAATGGTTTGGTGCAAAGGAGGAGATGAAAATAGTGCAAATTTTCCTCAGTCTATAAAAGCTAGAAGGTTGAAAAATACCATCTATGCTATAAATGATGAAAATAATAAGTGGCTGGATAGTGTGTAGGAGGTGAATGACAATTTTCTAAGGTATTACCAAAAGCTACTTGGTAGTACTATGGAGGGGAATATTCATGTGAAGAAGGAAACCATTGAGAAGGGTCCCAATATAAATGCAGAGCATACTGCAATACTTGAAGCTGAGTTTACAAGAGAAGAGGTGAAGAAGGCAATTTTTTTCAATTGAGGGTAATAAGGCACCTGGGCCTGCTAGGTTTGGTGCTCATTTCTTCAAGGATGCCTGTCACATTGTTGGTGAAGAGGTAACACAAGCCATTCTCAATTATTTCAATATAGGTAAACTGCTAACAGAAGTAAACACTACCATTTTTAACTTTGGTTCCTAAAGTTTATTGGCCTGGAAGTGTGGTTTAATTTAGACCTATTGCATGTTGTAATGTGATTTACAAATGCATAACAAAGGTGATGTGTAACATATTAAAAATTATATTACCTGATAATATAGCAGAAAATCAAGGTGCTTTTGTTCAGAACATGTATATAATCTACAATGTAATGATGTGTCAAGATCTTGTGTGGTTTTATGGGAGGAAGAGTGTCAAGCCTAGATGTCTAACGAAATTAGACATGAAAAAGGCCTATGACACTATTGATTGAAATTTCTTGCATGAAATGATGATAGAACTGGGGTTCCCTAGCAAGTTTATCCATTTAGTAATGAATTTTAGGACTCCAAGATTCTCTTTGATGATAAATGGCACTCTTGCTTCTAAGAGAGGGCTTAGGCAGGGAGATCCTATTTCACCTCTGCTGTTTGTCATATGTATGGAGTATCTATCAAGGATAATAATGAGGTTGTGTGATTTTAGGGCCTTTCAGTATCACTCAAGATGTAAAGCCCTAAAGTTGACTCACCTAGCATTTGCTGATGATATTATACTTTGTTGTGGAGGTGAGTTTCAATCAATCTACATGTTACTGCATACTTTCAAGCTATTCTCTCAGTCATCAGGCTTGTGTGTGAATGAAAAGAAACCAGCTTTCTACAATGCAAATGTAGAAGGGGCAGTAATTCAAAGAATGAAGGAGGTTTCAGGTTTCAATCATAGTAGTATGCCTTTCAAGTACCTAGGGGTACCCATTTGTGCTAGCAGAATAGGTGTTGCTGAATGTGAAAACCTCCTTGCAAAGATGTTTGCTAGAATCAAGATGTGGAGTAGTTAGAAATATTTCATATGCAGACATAGTCCAGTTGATAAATTCCGTTTTAATGAGTATTCACATATATTGGGCTCAAGTTTTTATGATCCCTAACACGGTCCTGAAAGATATAGAGAAGATATGCAGGGCATTTCTATGGTCTAGTTCCTATTTCAGTTCAACTTTAGGGAATATCAAATTGGAGCAAGTTTGTATTCCAAAGTCAGCTGGTGGTCTTGGGTTCAGATGCATCAAGGAGTGGAACAAAGCAGCATTAGCTAAGTATGTGTGGGATATTGCTATAAAGCAAGATAACTTGTTGGATTAAGTTGGTGTATGCAGACTATGTGAAAAATGAGGAGTGGTGGAGTTATACTTCGCCAAAGAATAGCTCATGGTATTGGAAACAGCTTTGCAGTGTTAAAGAGGGCATGAAAGATCACTATTCTAAGACTGAGATACAAAGTATAACTCACTTCAAGGTGAAAGAGGTGTATAATAAAATTATAGGGGATAAGGAGAAAGTTTATTGGGATAAAGCTATTTGGAACAGACTGGAAATTCCAAAACATATAGTCATAAGTTGGCTTGCTATTCATGAGAGGCTTGAGACAACAGAAAGATTAGGCCAAATGGGATACATCTCACATATGCAGTGCAAATTCTGTTGTGCTCACATTGAGAGCCACCAACATCTGTTCTTTCAGTGTTTATATGTAAGCAGGATCCCGAATTATGTACATGGTTGGCTGGGGATCAAGACTACTCTGGATCAATTAGCTAGACTCCTGTTGTTCCTGAATAGAAGATGTACCAAGTCTAAAATGCAGAAGCAAGTTCAAGCAGATGTGCTTACAACAACTGTCTACTATGTATGGTGGGCACGAGATCAGGTTGTATGGAATATGGTGGTGTGGTGACCTGAGAAAGTGTCTATAATGATTCGGCAGTGTATAGTCATCAGAGTTTCTAATGTTTTACCTAGGAAGATATCTAGTAAAGATGTTATTTGTTGGGAAAATGTAAAGCAAAAATCTGTATAGAATGTAAATAGCGGAATAGTTGTGGCTAGCCTAGTGTGGAGGGGTCCAATCTAGTTGGTTTGCTCTCCTAGGTTAGTTTTTGTATGTATTAGTGTTTTGCTTGTTATACTAATCTTACTTAGCAAAAAACAGGAACCTTGTAATTTGTTTTTTTTTTTTTTTTGAACAAGTAAGAAAATATTATAAGCTCAAAGATAAGGCATACACCCTAAAACCTCCATGCTCTGAACAAACTAACTAAGTTGGACTCTTCATCACATTGAAACTGATAGAAACTACTCAAAAGAGTTACACAACATTAAATAAAGTGTCCCACCATGACCTATCATCACTACTCAATCTAACAGGTAAATGAGCATTGATTCTGCAAATTACATCACTTTTGATCCTATTAAAAACACAAGCTGGAGTTTTAACTATAACATTCCACACAGCTTCATTTCTAACAAACCAAACAGCATAAACATTAGCATTAAAAGTAGCAGTATACACTTTCCTTTGAAACTGTGAGCATCTACTCCTCCCAAGCCATTTGTACCAGTTCATCTAAGATTTATCAACTCATCTAATCTTGAGCCAGCTCAACACTAATTGAATCAATCTAACACTGAAGACACACTGGAACAAAAGATGACAGTGTGATTTATCACAATTCTGGCATATATATAGGGCAATGAGCAACATCAAGTACACCCTACTTTAGCAATCTATCTCTAGTGTATAATCTATTATGGACAGCCATCCAACACACAAAATTATGCTTTAGAATAGCTAATTTACACCACACAGACTTATCCTAGAAGCATCTTGGATTTCCACCCACAATAAGCTTATAGATATTCCTGATCTGGTATGTATGAAGCTGCATAAGAACAAAAACAGAGATATTAGTTTTCATTTGCTCCTTTATATCACAAATATACTTCCAATACCAACTAGCATTTCTAAGAGGTTTGTACTCTCACCAATCATCATTCTTGATATACAATGCATTGATCCATCTTATCCAAAGAGAGTCTTCTTTCTTTGCAATTGCCCAAACAAGCTTACCAAGAGCTGCTTTATTCCAGCAGTCAATTTTTCTGAAACCAAGACCACCAGCCTTTCTAGGCAAACAGGTTTGCTTCCAATCTACATTACCTGGCTTTGAACTAAAATATTCACCACTCCACAAAAAGGATCTACATACCTCCATAATCTTCTAAATCACACCTTTAGGTATAACAATAATCTGGCCCCAATATATGTGAAGACTCATCAAGACAGAATTAACCAATTGGACTCTAGCTGCATAGGAAAGATTTCTAGAGCTCCAAATTCTGATCTTGCTAACCATTTTATCACAAATAACCTAACATTCTCCATTATTGATACTTGCAGAGCAAATATGTATCCCTAGATATGTGAAAGGGAGAGAACCTAGAGTGAAATCAGACACATCTCATCTTCCATCATACCAGCTGTATAAACAAGAGTTTTGTTTTTATTCACACACAAGCCAGAGGAGTCTGAAAATAGCTTAAAACCTTACAAGAGTAGATAAATGGACACAAACTCTCCTTTACAAAAAAAAAGCAACACATCATCAGCAAAAACAAGATGATTAAGCTGAATGGATTTGCACCTAGGATGGAAGTTGAAACCACTCTTCATCTCCTTAAACTTCATAATCCTGGACATGTACTCCATACAAATCACAAACAACAAAGGTGAGATAGGATCACCTTGTCTTAACCCCCTCTTAGGCTAAAAAAAACCAAAATAATTACCATTAATCATTAAAGAGCATCTTGTCCTAGTAACACAAGTCATCACCAGATCAATGAATTTCAGAGGAAACTTCAAACATACCAGCATCTCTCTCACAAAGGACCAGTCAATAGTGTCATATGCTTTCCTCATATCCATCTTGATCATACAACTAGGCCTGCAACTCTTCCCCCATGACCTCTCAACAAATCCTGGCATATCATAATAATACTTACAATATTCCTACCCTTGATGAAAGCCCCTTGATTTTCAGAAATGAGCTTAGGCATAATACAATTTAATCTCATACACAGAATTTTAAAGATAACTTTATAAATCACATTACAGCAAGCTATTGGTCCAAAATCAATGAATGAATTAGGAGCCTTACATTTAGGAGTAAGGGTTAAAACAGTAGCATTAATCTCTCTCAGAATTTTATCACTATGAAAAAAAGAAGTAATAGCTTGGGTTACCTGAACACTAATCACCTCCCAATTATCTCTGGAAAAATAAGAGCCAAAGACATCACTCCCAGGTGATTTATCTCCTGGGATGGAGAAAATAGCTTTCTTCACTTCTTCTGGAGAAACAGGAGCAGTGGGACCATCATGATCATCAACAGCTACACAAGGGCCAAGATCCACAATTTGCTGAACAACAGGCTTTCTATCCACCATGGCAGAACCCAATAGTTGCAAATAATAGTCCAAAAAAGCATGATGAATCTGATCAGGATTATCAACCCAATTTCCCTCTTTATCACATATACTATACACATTATTTTGTAACCTTCTTTGCTTGATAGCTTGATGAAATTGTCTAGTACTATCATCTCCGGCTTTAATCCAAGCAGCTCTAGTTCTTTGTCTCAAAACTCAACATATTTCTTATACACTCTCTTGCAATTATCTGCAGCTATCTGCTCTTGATTTCTCATATCAGTATTGTGAATATCTACCTACAGTTGCTGTTGACAGTCCATCAATTCCTTCAAAGCCACTGCATCTTGAGACTGTATATCCATAGAGCCATGAACAAGCCTTTTAATAGCCTGTTTTGTAGCTTTCAATTTAGACACAGCAGAATACATCTTGGAACCAGAAACATGACCATTCCAGATTTCAATAATAGCCTTATCATAACCTTCCAAATCTTTTCAAACCCTGAAATATCTAAAAGGCCTCCTCCTAGATTATACATCTTGAAGAAACCTAATAGACATAGGAGTTAGGGATGGAAATGGATGGGATTCGGGGCGGGTGGAGCATCACCCGCATCCGTCACCCGCATCCACCCGCTCCACCCGCATCCATGTATCCGTCACCCACCGGGTGAAACGGGTGGGTCGGGTGATAAACGGGTGAAACCATTTAGTATATTTTCTAGTGAAATTTGTGATATGATATACATGATATAAAATATTTCTATCAAAAATATAAAAAGTAAGTAAGTTTACATGTACAACTTAATAAATGGATGATGGGTTGGAGGTTAAACGGGTGATGGATCGGGTGACGGGTGAAAAAATTCTCACCCACCACCCGCTTTCCATCCATTTAAATCGGGTTTTTCATCCATTTAAAAAACCGGGTTAAACGGGTGATGGGTGATCCATCACCCATTTCCATCCTTAATAGGAGTGTGGTCAAAATTCCCTTCATGGATGAATCTTACTTCTGCATCAGGAAAAATATCACACCAAGATCCACCTATAAGAACCCTATCCAATTTAAAGAACACCCTATCAAAACCCTGCTGCTTATTACTCCAAGTGAAGAACGACTGCCCCACTCCTTTGAGATCACTCAAACCACAATCAAAAACACACTTTCTGAAAGCTTCAATTTCCCTACTAGAGACCAAAGAACCAATCCTTTCATCTAAATGCATAACACAATTGAAATCACCAACCACCATCCAGGGATTATTGTTCATGCTAGGAAGCTCCACCAAATCCAACCAAAGGCTCTCTACTAATGGCATCATTAAAAGCATAAACAAAGCTGCATCTGAAACCATAATTCCTATTTTGAACAGGAGTTACAACACAATGCACAAACTGACTAGTCATTTTGCCAAAATCAACAGAAAAAGATAGGGGATTCCAAGCAACCACAATTCTCCCACCATTGTGAAAACTGGGATTAGAAGTAAAACACCAACCCCGGAAAACATTAGTATAAAGTGCACCCATATTTCTAGGCTTCACCTTAGTCTCCAAGAGGCAAACTAAACCCAGAGATTCAGTGTTAAGAAAATTCCTAACACTATGTTGTTTCTGCAGGCTGTTTATCCCTCTAACATTCCACACCACAACTCTATCCATTAGGGATTGGGAGATTTCCACCCCCTTGTCCAGCTCCTCACTAGCATCTGAAATAGGCTTCACCTTAGTCTCCAAGAGGCAAACTAAACCCAGAGATTGAGTGTTAAGAAAATTCCTAACACTATGTTGTTTCTGCAGGCTGTTTACCCCTCTAACATTCCACACCACAACTCTATCCATTAGGGATAGGGAGATTTCCACCCCCTTGTCCAATTCCTCACTAGCATCTGAAATAGGCACACTCACATTCATATCATTCACAACCTCCTTTTCAGGCAAATCAACCAGATTAATTGCTTCATTTGCAGACAAAGAAGCAAAAACATTAGCCACTTCCACCTCAGAAACATTTGGAGCAACATATTTAACAACTTTACTAGGGCTCACAAACACATCATCACCCCCACCCCTACTGTCAGTTCTACAGGGGCCTTAGCAACATCCTTAGGAACCCACACCTGCTTAGTTTTAGCCTTCTCCACCACCTTCCTGCAATCCTTCTCATAATGACCCATCAAATTACACTTAGTACATTAAATAGGTTTCCATTCATACTCAACATCCACATAAACCTCAAAGCCATTTTCATTGATGAAAGCTATTTGATCTCGGAATTCATGATCAATATGTATTTCAAGTAAGATACTAGCAAATCCTAGTCTATCTCTATTCCTAGTAGCCAAATCAACTTTTACAGGTTTGCCCAACCCACCAAAAATATTAAAAGAGCTCTTTTCACCCCAGTATTTGAAATCAAGCATCAGTGTCACCCAAGTAGGAACAACCTTGAAATCATCTTTATGAACCTCCATATCAGGGGACCAGGCCTTAAGAAACATACGCTTTTTATCAAAAAAATGCATACCTCTAGTTAAAACCAAATCTCTCTTTTCCATTGATTTAAATCTAATCAAATAGACTCCAAATTTAAGCAGTGCTACTTTATCAACCCCCTCATTCCTCCACTCCTACAAAATCCATCCATAACTGTTACATGTGGATTAGCACCATCTACATATCCCACCACAGAAGAACCCCAAAAATCAATCTTAGACTATATATCTTCAAGATCAATTTTAATAGGAACCTTGTAATTTGATTTTCTAGTAACATACCACTAAAATTTAGTCTTTTTATATGTTTCCTGAACCAACCTACATTAATTATGTTTAGGGTGCTCAAAACGTTTTTTGATTATTCTTTTGCATAAAATATGTAATGGCTTGGTATTTAGTAGATGCCAACAATGGGTAATATAGTTCCTAATTATATTGCACCCTCATCCAGGAACTCAAATTTTGATTCTTGACCATCTATGGAGTCACGATGGGGAAATCTGCATTGGATAAGTCCCTAAGATGTTCCTTCCATTTTAATAGCCAATTAGGTTTATGATTCTTCCTATAAAGAATTGTTGGCGACTTCAAAACATATTTTTAATAAAACCTTAACAACGAGGTTGTCAAATAAAGGCGCTCACACCGTGTGTAGGCATTAAAGGAATTAAAAATTCACGCCTACACATGTCTTAAGAGAATATGCCTTCTCTTTCCATTATAAGCTTCATTATTTGCTACCCATGTTGCTGCTTGTGAGTCACAACACATGAAAACGGATGGAGTATACTTCCCCCACATGGACTATTAACAAGCAAATAAACTCCTTACCCACTCAACTTCGTGTCCTGCCAATTTTGAAGCAATAAACTCAATATTCTATACTAGATTTGGCAATACAAGTTTATTTTAATGATTTTCAAGATATAGCACCACCAGCAAGAGTAAAAACATAACCACTAGTAGAATGAATCTCTTCATTATCTAACACCCAATTGGCATCACAAAATACTTCAAGAGCACAAGGTGATATTAGATAATGCAAATCCCAATTGATAGTGTCTTAAGATACTTTTATATTCTAATAAAAGCGTTCCAATGCTCATGATTAGGACTATGAGTATACCTTCTCAATCTACTAAGGCAATATGCTACATCAGGTCGAGTTTAATTCATCAAAAGCATTACACTTTTAATTATCTTTGCATATTATTCTAGTGACACTTTTACCCTTATTCTTTTTCAAATAAATACTAGAATCATATGGGGTCTTCACAGGAGTACAATCAAATTTATTAAACTTTCTTAACTTTTTCTCAATATATTGAAATTAATTTAAAGACATCCAATATGCAATTCTAGTAATCTTTGTAAAAGGAATAAAATATGGCTTACCTATAATTTAGGAAGGCCTTGGTTGCATTCACTATGTCTATATTGGTACCAAAAATCAACATATTATCCATATATAGACATATGAAAACACAACCAACTTCATCAGATTTGAAATAAATACAAGTATTAGAATCATTTGCCAGAAAACCATTAGAAGTAACGGTTTGGTGAAATTTGTCATACCACTGTTTTGGTGCTTGTTTTAGACCATACAAAGATCTAACAAGTTTACATACCTTGTCTTCCCGTTTGGGAACTACACATCCTTAAGGTTGCTTCTTGTAAATCTCTTCATTTGCTCACCAAAAAAGTAGTTTTTACATCCATTTGATACACAATCAAATCATGAATAGATGCAAGTGTTATTGAAGTTCTAATAGTGAAAAACTTTGTCACGGGAGAGTAAGTATCAAAGAAATATAGTTCTTTCCTTTGGTGATGTCCTCCAACCACAGGTCTTCAAATTTTCTCCTCTTTCATAGGCTCCATCTGTAACTTGATAAGGACTTCATTATGAGTCAATACAAAAGATTCTGGGCTCCAGACCCATACAAGAACATAACTATCTTATGGGCTCATTGGGACCCGTAACAACTACAACGCACTTCGAATCAAACATAACTTACATCCTTGGGGGCTGCCCATTTTTCTTCTTCCAAAATAGATTTCTAAACGAAAATTTAAGCTTCTAATGGAACGATCAAATCATATCATCTGCATTAGTGTCATATCATCTGCATTAGCGTCACATCTCTGCATTTGCATTACATATCTCCATCGTCCAAACATTGTGTCAATTGCATCCTTCGTCCTTATAGTAGGATCTAGCGTCAATTATCGAGTCACACATCCACACACATGTATGCACACACGATAGCACCTTTAAGTCTAGAGCATTAGAGGCAACTCTTTACCGATCAAGTCTTTTCCTATCCATACACTAGCACCCACATCACAAGCCACATGCATGTCCCCTAGTTATTTGTCTGTATATTTGTGTATTTTTTGTATTCACAAGTACCCAACATTAAAGAGCTCTATACGAGTTACACTTTGCCAAGGTCTGCAATCTATTACAATTTAACAACAGAAGACAAGTGATGTATACATGGTGCGCGCGGTGCACCAACAAAGACATCGCAGGCAGCAAACCACGCCAAGCATAGGCCTGTGCGTCTGGCGCACAGTCCAGTACATCACACTTGGGGGCTTCTTAGCCAAGTGGAGCCCACACTTTTAATTCCCAATGATTTCAAATGTTCGTTACGACATTACGCGTGACAATTTAACGAACTTTCATAAGCTTACAATAATACAATCTTGCCACTCTATAATTTTTTAGCATACATTGCTCAAGAGACAACCAATACTCAGAAAAATCAATGACGGAAAACAAACATTAGGTCTGCGGACCACTTTAAATCAACTGCACTCGTTGCCTTGGGATAGGCCACAAACTCCTCATCCATTTGCTTGGAACAGGCCAAACACTCCGCAACAATTGCCTTGGAACAAGCAAAACACTCGACACCAATTCCCTTAGAACAGGCCAAACACTGCGCATCAATTGCCTTGGAACATGCCAAACAATCAGCAACAATTGGCTAGGAACAGACCAAACACTTCACACCAATTGGCTTGGAACATGCCAAACACTCCGCACCAATTGCCTTGGAACAGGCCAAACAATCCGCAACAATTGCCTTGGAACAGGCCAAACACTCCGCAGTAATTGCCTTGGAATATGCCAAACACTTCGAATCAATTGCCTTAGAACAGGTCAAACACTCCGCATCAATTACCTTGAACATGCCAAACACTCCGCAACAGTTGGCTTGGAGCAGCCAAAGACTCTACACCAATTGTCTTGGAGCGGGACAAAAGCTCTACACATATTGCCTTGGAGGAGGCCAAGAACTCTACCCCGACATGAACCAGACATAATAGCTCATGATTTCTTTTTCCCACTTATCATCTTATTTTTTTACAAATTTACAATTACTTTGCAAATATGTTTCACGCATGTCTGTTCCTGAAGCTTTTGCTTGTTTTGCAGGTACCGGCACAAAAGAGTAATGTTTGGTTGCATAGCATCTAGAATCATTCTCCATCTCGACACGTATACTTTGACTTTCTGTTTTACAAACCTCAATCAAAGTGGAGGCTTCTGTAGACACACGTGTCTTCCCATTTGTTATCCTATGACGACTAATACCTTGTTCCGATCGGTCTAGATCGAAGAAAAAATAAAGAATGAGTCTAAAATAAAATGTTTGAAGCCCGAATCCATTTTCTAACTCTTTTTTGTTAACTCATTTCCAAAAACCTATTTATAACTAGTTTTAATAAGCCCACTTCCTAAAACGTTTGATGATAAGTTTTTTAAGTCCTATCTTTAAAAACCTTTTAAAAATAGTTTTTTTGAAAGCCCAACTTAATTAATAGAATTAATTAATTTTATTGATTAGTTTTTATATAAATAATCTTTTCCCAAAGTGTTTTGAAAATATCTTTAATAAAAATAATCTTTTTCCAAAGTATTTTTAAATATCTCTTACTAACTGTAGACACATAATTGTGTCTCTCCAGATTTTTAGAGATAAAATTAGCATCTTAGAAGCACACGTAGAATAAAAACGAATATTTCAGAATCTGCGCCGGACGCGACGGATGTGCTCAGCGCGCCACGTGCGATAGGGCAAATCGCGTCAGACGCGCCAATGAACGCTTGACACGTGTACTTGTGACTCACATAGAGTCTTGTGCCTGGCGCAAGTCTTGTGTGAGACAAGCTGCTTCTTTATCTTTTCGAAAATGTGTCTCCACGTGTAATCTTTTAACTGGGTGGACCACATCAGTGCGCCAATATGCGCCTGACGCGTGACATTGCGCCTGCAACAAAGGCCTGCGCCTGGTGCAGAGCTTGCGTGAGGCGCATGTGTTTCTTTGCCTGTAAATACAGGCTGATTTCCCGAATCTAAGGCAGATTTAGAATTATTACTTTATGAACGCAAATTCTCTCGAATACGAAAACATTCAAACACTTTCAATCTTTCAAATCGATTCCTGTTATTACTCATACTATATTCCTGGTTCTAAGATTGCTTCGCCTGAAGGTCATTACGCTCTCAGATATATACCGCGTAGGTATAATCTGAAGATGCTTGAATTATTATATTTTATTTTATTGAAGTTACCAACCGTTTTTGTTCATGATGTAGGTTTTTATGTAATAATCGCGTCTCTTTGTAAATTCTAACATCTTTTTCTCTTATTTCTGCATATAATATTCATGTTATTATATGATTGTTCTATACATATTATATGAGTGTCCCGCGTTATTGCTTTTATCACCCACATGTTATTATTACTAAACAAGACCTAAAGAATTGTTCTAACATTAATCAGATTAATTTGGACAACATGCTAGCTTCCTTGTAAATTGATTGCATAATAACTTATCACTAAATTTGCGGCGACTCCACTAGGGTCGTATTAAAAAATTTATTTTGTAAATGAGCGCGTGAAACTTGAAAAATACGATTCATTCTCCTTGTATGCCTTTGAATAATACATTGTTTTGCATATGCATGGCTATTTTTCAGGCACTATAAGAACAATCTACCTTGCCTCATTAGCACATGTTCTATGTGTAAGGTTAGCCCGGGGGGTTTGCGTTTTGTCCTTCCAAAAAGCTTACTGAGCGATAGTGTTGGATCTTAGTCATAAGCAAACCTACCCAACCATGGCATTGTTCTCTTGTTCCTGACTTGAGAACTGGAGTACGTCTTACACATGGCCACCTCTTTATGCAGGGGTACGAAGCGTGGGATGAATCTCTTAGTCATGGACCCTTTCAGCCTTAACTTAAACCTGACCATAATTGAATGTAGAACTGAACTTTAGGTTGAGAACTTTGCATATTATTATACTACTCTTGCATACTTGCGTGTGAGTGCCTCTAAATGTTTCGTTATTATAGATTTTTGAGTCAAAACTATTGAACGAATTCACGCGAAAAAACGAGACTAAATATGACTGGCGTGCGAAATTGCTGACGCGTGCTCCGCACAGTTAGGTTGTGTCCCACGCTAATTCCTCACGCCGTGCGCAATGTGCTGCGTCTGACGAAATTCCTAACGCCATCCGCATGTCCCTCTCTTTTTCCTGCGTTCGACCCATTTGATTGCTTGCTCGCTTGTTTTTACTTGCATGTCGTTTCAAGTGGTTCATGTTTCTTGTGATTCTAGGAAATCTAATATTCTTTCCTATCTTTTTGTACCACTTCATTCTTTTCTTTTATTTTTAGTTCTAAAAAAATCCATCTCAAAAAAATATTTTCAATCTCTAATCTCCTATCTATTTCGAAAATTTTATACAGCTTTTGGAAACTATATCTCTCATCTTTCTTTTTTTTCAAAAATATCATTCTCCCTTTTTTTCAAAATTTCATCTCATCTTCAATCTGTTATCTACTTCAAAAATTCTATCTCTACCTTTTTATTCAAAAAAAAAATCTCCATCTTTTTTCCTATTCCATATCTTTTTTGAAAATTCATCCTTTTCTCTATCCTATCTTTCTATGTATCTTATCCATCCCTTACGTGCACATCATCTAGGATTCCGTTTAGTGTTTATCTTGTTTTTAAAAGTGTCATCCACTTTGGAATTTTAACTTACATTAGAAGTCCGTCTGACCCAAATGTCTAGGTTCATCAAGTTTCATTCCATTTAGACTTCTTCACCCCATCTAACTCTATCCATGTTAGGAGTCTGAACCCTGTCTAACCCATCTAAGAAGTCTAGGGTCGTTAAAATTCTTGTCATCTTATAAATCAATAATCCGTAGAAAGTCCATGCATGATAGGAGTCTAAAATCATTAGAATTCTTTCCATCTTAGGAGTCTCAACCCATTAGAGTTCCATTCATATTAGGAGTCTAAATCCTTTAGAATTCCATCTATTTTAGGAGTCTAGGTCTACTAGAGTTTCATTCACTTTAGGAGTCTAGGTCTACTAGAGTTTCATGAATATTTGGAGCCTAGAATCCTCGAAAGTTCGTCAAATCTAGAATTCTTTAACGTCATTAGAAGTCTATATATCAAGTCTAGGATTCTAAAGTCAATAGAACTTCATATCAATCAGGACCGTATTCATGCAAGAGTCCCTCTACATTGCATAGTGCATACACTTCATGCATAATTAGAGTTCATAGGCATTTAGATGTCTCATTGCATTCATACTCTCCATTTCATCTCATGCATTCTGCATTTAGTAGTCATGAACTACAAGTGATCAGATTCTCTCTTTTGGGATATGTAGGCAGCCTTTACAGGTTCGAACGCATAGATTGAGTCATGCATACATACATTAGCTCTAGGTGCATCCAAAAGAGTCATGCATATGTGGGTTAGGTCTAGGTGCATCCATAGAAAAAAAAAAGCCAAAAAAATCATCATTCATTTAGGATATTCAGATTTGTTCCTAGAAGCTCAACTTTTAAACAAACATACATTCTTTCACTCTATTTCTCTCTCTCCATCATCGTTCTATCTCTAAGTTTCTACTGATGATCTATGTAGAAATCAAGCGACATTGAAATGGGTATTCCATCGAATAACGAGCAACAACTTGATTGCTGAAATGGCTAGAGCTTTAGCCAAGTTGTCTAGCATGATGGAAGAAATAGCTATAAGGCTTGAGAAAATTGAGTCTGGTGAATCTCTTGGATTCAACAAGACAATAGAGAGTGTTTTTCATATGGTAACCAATGCAAATTCCTATGTTGAGCCCATTGATAACACCAAATTGGAAAGGAAACTTCCTGAAGAGTTCTCTACAACTGACATCCTTAAATTTAAATCAACTAATAATCCAAAGTATCATTTAAGGAACTTCCGTGCAACCATGATCATCAAATCCGTTGACCCTGAACTTTACTCAATGGTATTCCCGATGTCGTTGGACCCAATCTGCCAAAATTGGTTCTATTACCCCCTACCCTAAGAAAACTGAAACTTGGGAAAGCATCACTATTGCTTTCATGAAACAATATGGATCGAACGCACAAATGCAAACCTCCTTAGAGAACTCGAGGTTCTTAAACAAGGTGAAAATGAAGGTTTTACCACTTATCAAAATAGGTGGAGAGAGAAATCAGCCAATATGGTATCAAGGCCTACAGAAAAAGACTTGGTATGAATATTCGTTTCTAACCTCCTCCTTACATACAAAAACCATCTCAAATATTTGGGTCTTGATAGCTTCACAAGAGTATATAATGTGGGTATCCACTTGAGAATGAATTACTAAAAAACACTGAAGATAATGTCATAGAAGGAGACATATCTCTGAGTTGAATCACTCATTAAAGCATTTGGACTCGCTTAGGTCCAATCAATACGAAACAAATATACTTCTTTTCTTTTCATTTAGAAAGAGAACTCATGAAGATCAAAGTAATGAAGCTGTCTCGTCACGTGACGTAGGAGTCTAAACTTAGGATTCCATTTTCTATTTGATCTCTCTTGTTTTTCCCATTTTGATATAGGATTTGCATTTTTATTGGATGTACTCATAATTTTCAATTAATAAATGAGTATTTCTTTTCTAACCTTGTACTAATGAACATCAATGAAAATCAAGCTTGCCACCTTAAAAGAAATGAATTTCTAATTCTCATGACTATTGAAATTAAGGCAATGAACAAAATGGCATATATAAAAGAGGCATTCCTCCCTTTCCCTACAACTATTCCTCCACTTCAACCTAAATACATAACACTCGCGCTCTCTAACCGACCTAATGGTAAGTGCATTTGACAACAATTCAAAATAAAGGGTAAGTAAAAAAAGAGCATCAACAAAAAAAATCAAAGAAAAAAATAAAAAGCAAAAGAAAAAAAATGATACAGAAATTGTAAAATATATAAAAAAATAAGTGTTGCAAATAAACCCATCAACAGCTTTGTCAAAGGTATTTCTTTCAAAGCCTTCAACTCAAAACTCTAACCAATTGGCCTTGACCTCCGCAACCAAAACCATTACAAGCCCAATCATACCTTTGTTAAACAATCAATAACCATGCATATCGTATCACGATAAGCCACAAATGATAAACCAAAGCCTGCTAGGTCAAAAACCCATAAGAGCGACTTAGGCAAAAGTCATGGCACCTTCTCATTCATCATCCTGAAGTACGAATGGTCTGATTCTACTAATGATACGTAGGAAACCTCACCATGAGGTCAGATCGCTTCAAACCAAACCAGCATCATTATCCACCCTTTCCAAAGACCTCTTCCAAATTAATGCTTAATTACATGCTTAATTCATTACAAATGGCTCCAAAGCAAAATGCTCGGCCACCAATTAAAATATTAAGAGCTACGACTAACCTGATTCCATCATGGATATGTAGGCAACCTCTTTCGAGGCACGACCATTGTAATTAAAAACATATTTTTTAAGGCTCGCCTAGGCCCATGAGAAAAGCGCGACCATCCATATCAAGAATTTCAAATGCTCATCCCTACCCTTGGAACATAGATTGGGATTCAAACCTGCATCATTAGCCTATCACATTGCGTGAGTCGATTCATTATGACTCCGACTTTTCTTATTATAATCAATTTCTTTTTCTTAACTACATTCTCGCTTCTAAGCCAACCTTAACATAACGTGTCAACACTCAGCGCTTTGACCGCGCCTCATCTTTCGAGTGTTCCTTTCTTTGGCCTTTCTCATCTTTTTCACCTTAGGAACCGTAAATGTAATCTTTAGTTGAAGCTTCCGCAAAGCGAGACGAGATATCTTGAAAATCAAGCAGTCAAGTTGGATCCGTCATCAACTCCATCTTACTAGGAGGCTTCATCACTTGTCCATCAAGAAAATAGTAGGCTTCCAGACCTATTGAAGGACTTCATTACAAGTCCATATATGTGGGTTTTAAACCCGCACAAATACAACATTGCACCTATTCACAGGCTCACTTAGGCCCTTCACATACAAACCTCGAAGCATATACAATTCAAGCGCTATAAAATCTCGTTGTAAAACGTATTCCAAATCGAACATATAATCCATTGGCTGCATTAAAGATCAGGATTTCATTACGATTCCATACAAAAGATTGTGGGCTCTAGACATATACAATATCATAATTGTTTTACGGGCTCCCTCAGGCTCGTAACAACTACAACACATTTCGAATAAAAATAACCTAAGTGGATCATTCTTAGGGTTTCCCATTTATCCTCTTTCAAACAGTTTTCTAAACGAAAATTTGAGCTCCTAATGGAACGATCACATCATATCATCCGCATTAGTGTCATATCTCAGCCATAATGTCACATCTTTGCATTTGCATTGCATCTCAGCATCGTCCAAACATTGTGTCAAGCATTGCATCCTTCGTACTTAGCCATAGGATTCTAACGCCAATCATCGAATCATACATACACATACACACATATGCACACACGATAGCACCTTTAACTCTAGAGTACTAGTGGTCACTCTTTATAGGTCAAGCCTGTCCTATCCATACACTAGCACCCACATCACGGGACACGTGTTTGTCCCCTATTTGTTTGTCTGTATATTTTTTTTGTGTTATTCATATTCTCAGCCACCTAATATTGAACGACTCTATACGAGTTATACTATGTCAAGGTCTGTGGACCATTACAATTTAAAAATGAAGACAAAGCCTAAATACATGGTGCATCCAACGCAATGACAATGTTAAGCCACACGCAGCAAACTGCGTCCAGCGCAATATGCAGCGCCAAGGGCAGGCTTCTCCTTCCTTTGCATAAGCCTCTACCAAACACTTGGGGGCTTCTTAGCCAAGTGGGGCCCACATTCTCAACTCCTTATGAATCCAAATGTTCATGACGACATCGCACGCAGCAAACTGCATCCAGTGGAGCATCCCACACCAAGCGCGAGACTGTGCATCTGGCGCACAATCTTGTACAACATGCTTGGGGGCTTTTTAATCACGTGGAGCCCACACGCTTAACTCAATGTGCATTGAAATGTTCGTCACGGCACTAAGCGCGAAAACTCAAAGAACTATCAAAATTACAATCTTGCCACTTTATACATTTTCAGCATACATTGCTCAAGCAACAACAAATACTCGTAAAAATCAATGACGAAACACAAACCGTTAGGTCTACGGACCACTTTAAGTCAACCGCATCAGTTGCCTTGGAACATGCCGAACACTCTGCATTAATTGCCTTGGAACAGGCCAAACACTCCGCATCAATTGCCTTTGAATAAGCCAAACACTATCAATTACCGTGGAACAGACAAAACACTCCGCACCAATTGTCTTGGAACAGGACAAACACTCCACATCAATTGCCTTGGAACAGGCCAAACATTCCACATCAATTGCCTTGGAACAGGCCAAACACTATGCACCAATTGCCTTAGAACAGGCCCAATACTCCCCACCAATTGCCTTGGAACAGGCCGAACACTCTGCATCAGTTGCCTTGCGACGGTATATAAGATACTTAAAATGGAAAAAAATGTATTAATTGATCATTTATTGCACCGGTTGATGCATAATTTTTTCATAATTCTTAATTTATTTCAATTTAAGTTAGTGTATTTACGTTTAATGTGCAACTCATAAAGTGCATATAGCATAACCAAAAAAATATGTTATTGGCTGTATCGGTTTATCTCCCTAGTAAAATACAAAATGTGATGTTATGTTTAGTAATATCATCACTTGATATAAACCTTTTAATGAGCCGAGCCCGAATAGTGTGAGACTTGAATTGAGCTCGAGTTTCGAAAACAAGGCTCGACTCAAGGTCAAGGCTCGTCGAGCCTAAAAAACAGAGCTCGGCTCGAGCTCGTGTCTTTGAATGTGAGGTTTGGCTCGAGCTCGTTTAAGGCGCTACTCAAAACTGACTTCGTTGGACTTAGAAAATCAGGCTTTGAAATTCTACAACCCAACTTAATATTGTCAACTCAAATCTTTTATTCATCAAAGATTTAGATGTTGAAGAGTCAGTCCCAACAACTAAGCTAGATCCAACATCTAAAACTATCGAAACATATGTTGGTACACCCATATTTATAGTGCTGAATTTCCAATACACTTGTTATTCCTTCGATGTGAGACATATGGAAGTTAAAAAGCAAAATCATCTAGCTACGAGCCTTGGCCTAGAGGATTTGTAAACTACTTCAGTTTCTAAAATATCCCCACCACCCATTCTGAGATAAACTTTTCAGCTACCTTAGTGGATCGTAATAATTTTATATTGCATAATAATTAGATAGTATTTAAGTTATATGTTAGAAGCTTATAAGATTTGCGCAGCCTATAAATTGTCAAATATTGTCAAAGTATAAATAACCTTTATCAAGAAAAGTTAGACATGTCAAACAATAAGTAAGGGAAAATAAGGGTGTTGTTTGTCTTCGAAATCGATGTGGGACACTTAATAATTTGCATAAATATTACGTAAGTAATAAGAAG
Organism: Beta vulgaris subsp. vulgaris; assembly: GCF_026745355.1. Taxonomy (NCBI): domain Eukaryota; kingdom Viridiplantae; phylum Streptophyta; class Magnoliopsida; order Caryophyllales; family Amaranthaceae; genus Beta; species Beta vulgaris. The sequence continues at coordinate 31,606,406 of NC_079202.1, read as the reverse complement.
TTTTCGAGCATGATCACGAGCTTTCGAGCGACCCATAGACGGCTTGGGCTTGGCTCGTTTATATATCAAGCCGAACCCGAACTCAAGTCGAGCCCATTTGAGCCGAACTTTGACCGAGCCGAACTCAAATAGTTCGCGAGCAGGCTTGGCTCATTCCCACCCCTAATCGTTGCCATGAATAGTGTGTGTGATTTCATGCTAAAATGATAGTAGAATTCAAGGCAGAACTTCAGGGAGGCATTGTTGCTTCTTATAAAATAATATCTCTTAAGTTGTTGCAAATAGATGATAATATATGATCCAATCAGTTACATTCTATATAAAAAAATTCTCTGCCATATTTTAAATTTATACCATGTACGCAAAGGCAAAGATAAATTAATGTCATTTTGAGTCTTGTTTTAAAGACTCCAAGTTTCAAATGTACAATTTTCTATCATTGTTCATTAGAAAAAAAAAAGAACAAAACTATGCATTTTCCGTTAAGAAGTACTCTCTTCAGTTCATTTTAATCTACACACTTACACTTTTCACGCATGTCAATACAAAACTTTAAGAACATATATCTTTAGTTTTGTATTTGTAAAAATTATAAAAAAAATACATGCATATTAATAAAATACATGTTATGATGAATCTAACAAGATCTGACATGACTATATTTTCATCGGCGTATAAATCACAAATGATGGTTAAAGTGAAATTTGTCAATAGTATAAAATATCAAAGTGTAACAATTAAAATGAAACAGAGGGAGTAGCAAATTAGTGTATACAAGATACATATGAACTGTTTATTGAACAAAAAAAATACAACCCTCCGACTGGGAAATAAAGCCTCGTGAAGTCTAATGTGTTACCATTCTTTGAGACAACTTCTTAATGAGACAATACTTGCCAATTCGGATGGAACAAGTACCTCCATTCAGGTATATGCAAGCTCTTCGACATTAAAAATAAGTTATTTTTTTAGAATATTTTTTTGTAAATAAGATCGATCACGTACCTTGTTTATTTAGGAGTCCGAATTCTCTAGAGTTATACGAGAACTCTACGAGGATGGTTGAGATTAAGCTAACTCTATAAGTAGAATTCTCTTACAACATTCAGACTTACTATTTAGACAAAATTATGGAATCATCACGATAATATATATCTTCTTAACATATCTTATCCAATTGGCCATTACGCCCAAGTTAGAGTATTCCTATTCCGATTTGTTGTTGGATTAATTTTGTTGCACTATATAAAGCACCAGCTACACCTTAAACATTTTATTAGCTTATTGTCCAAAAGTTTTTGACTCTCTAATCTCTCTCTTTCATCTAGCATCACCGCCTACACACAACCTCAAGAACCACCATTAACACCACCACCAAGACTACCACCACTAGTCTAACCACGACCGCATCGCGCCGACAACGTAATGATGAACACTTTTACTGTTCCGGCCGGCTTCAAGTTCCAACCCACAAGTCAAGTAATTCTTATCAAATATCTTAAACCTATAGTTTTTGGTGATTTAGAAAATCTACCTCCAAGCAATAATATAAGTGAAGCTGATATCTATAGTTGTCATCCATCTGAGTTATTTCAAGACTTGCAACACAACGATGACGAATATAAAATCGAACGTTACTTTTATACTACATTGAAGAAAGTTAGTGACAAAGATAGTAAGAATGGAAGAAACTACGTAAGAAATATTGAAAAAATTGGAAAGTGGCATAGTGAGTATCCCAAGACAATTCTTGATGATCATGGTGAAGTTATAGGGTATGATAAATATTTCAGGTTTGTATCAGAAACGAAAGATGATAATAAGACGGAGGAATGGAATATGCATGAGTGTTCTTTAAAACAAGAGCTTATACCGGAGTGTATTGATGAAAAGAAGAAGAATTTAGTGGTATGTAAGATTGCCAAGATAGTGAAGGCTAATCGCATAGTCAAAAACAAAAATAGAGTGATGATTCGTTTAAGATGTGTACAAGCACAACCTCGTTCTTGTCATGGTAGTAGTAGTAATAATAATAACGTGATTATCATAGCGAATTATGCAAAACAAGAGGAAGAACAACAACAACCAAGTGATCAGATTATTGTTAATAACTCGGAAGATAGTAGTATTGTTGGTAGCAATGTCGTCAATGGTAGTGACATGACGGATTATGTCATTGTTACTGGTGAACAAGAGGAACAACCATCATGGTTATTGTGACACTATGGTATTACATGGACAAGGCCCAGTCCACATAGTGTCTAAGGCAGAAGGTGCTCTACCACTACCTCTGCATCTCTGCACAATGATCAGTTGATAGTAAATCATTATAGGTGTTTGTACCATATGATTACTGTGGTCCCGTTTATTTTGTTTGCTTATGTAATTAAGTGTCACTCTGTGAATGGCTGCATTTCTCAGCTAGGTTTATGTTTTATTGCCTATAAAAGACATGAGTCTTAGGTTGTAATGGGACACAAGAAATGAATGAAAAGATATGATCATTTAGTGCAAACATTGAGAGAATAGTAGCTATAGCTATGTCTTCATGGTATCAGAGCTAGGGTTACGAAACATTATTTGCATTATTTCTTGGAGAATCAGTATAACAATACAAACCACAAAAATACCATCTTTCAATAAAAATAGCTAGAAAGAAGAAAAAGGAAATGACCACCATAGAGGTGACCAGTCCTCTATATTTACATCCCTCTGATGGAACGAACTTCATTATTGCTGAGAAGTTACAAGGATCTGCAAACTACAGACCTTGGAGAAGATCAATGGAAATTGCTCTAGCAGCAAAGAGAAAGCTTGGGTTTGTTACAGGGGTTGTAAAGAGAGAATCCAGGGACACAGTTAAGGCTGAGGCATGGGATACTTGTAACAACATGATAATATCATGGATTCTAAATTCTGTATCATACTCCATTAAGAAGTCTGTCATGTTTGTAAGTGATGCTGGACAGATATGGAGACAACTTGAGCAAAGATTTACTCTAACAAATGGCTCAAGAAAGTACAAACTCAATAAGGATTTGTATGAAGCAAGGCAACAAGGAAAAGCTGTGAGTGAGTATTATACCACAACGAGGTGCTACTGGAAAGAACTTGAGTCACTGAACTCACTTCCACCAATCACTTCTGTCACAGCAGAAGTAACTGCATTTGTGGAAGCTCTCACTATGCAGAAGGAAGAACATAAGCTATTTTTGTTCCCAAATGGCCTAGATGAGGCATATGGAACTCAGAGGAGTAAAATACTCATGATGACACCTCTCCCATCAGTAGAGACAACTTGTAGCTACCTTGAACAAGAGGAAGCTCGGAGAGAGATCTTGTGTAAAGTAAAAGAAGAAAGGGAGACTCTTGCTATGTACATTAAAGGAACACCTACTGGTGAACAAACTGGAAATCAATGCAGTGTGTATGGAAAAAATGGACACACAAGAGAGAAATGCTGGTTTGTTATAGGATTTCCAGGTGGAAAGGGAAGAATCAGTTCACATCTCAGTATAAAGGAAAAGGGAGAGGAAGTTCCTCTGACCAGAAGTGGAACAAAGGAAAGCAAAGTGGAACAAGGGTTGCTGCCAATGTTCAAGGGCAACAGAGTGGTGACAACAACTCTGCTGCAAGTGGTGAAGCCACTATCACAGCCCAACAACTGGAGCAACTCCTCAGGCATCTTCCAACACCATCTAAAGGTGGAGAAATAGATGATGAAATGGATGTGAGTTACTCAGGTATGGTGTACTGTCATTTTGTTGATACTATGAAAACAAATGATGACTGGATCTTGGATTCAGGAGCATCTGATCATATGACAGGAAAAATTAACATTTTGAGTAATGTGTCTGTATGTAAGGGAAATCCCTTGATCAACTTGCCTACGGGAGAAGCCTCAAAAATCTCCAATCTAGGTGATGTTACTTAAGAACAATAGAAAACTGAAAAATGTCTTGTATATCCCTAGACCTGGCAATCGGACCAATCGGATCGGATTCGGACCGGACCAATTCAGATCGGACCGTTTTCGGATCAAGTTACATTCGGACTGGGATCGGACCGGATCGGACCGTTTCGGATTGGGTCATCGTTCGGACTATTATTTCGGATCGGAATAGGACCGGACCAATTCAAATCGGACCGTTTTCGGATCAAGTTACATTCGGACCGGGATCGGATCGTTTCGGATTGGGTCATCGTTCGGACTATTATTTCGGATCGGAACCGGACTATGGTGGAATGAATGGAATACTTATGTCAATGATATTTTTTTTATATAAAAAAAGGGTAAGTTTCGGGTATTTCAGATCAAAGCCTGATCGAAACCAATAATTTCGGATCGGTTTACCTTCGGGTCGAATCAGTTTTAGATCGGGTTGGATCGGTTTCGGATCGGGTAAGATTATATCGGATCATTCGGATTTCGGATGAGTTTTGGATCATGATTAATTCGGATCGGGATTCGGATCGGATCGGGGCCGTTTCGGATTCGGATCAAGGTTCGGACCGTCTCGTTCGGACCCAGATCGGACCACGGATCGGATATTTCGGACCGGATTTTCGGATCAGGACTAACTTTGCTAGGTCTATATATCCCTTCATTTAAGTATAATTTATATTCTATTAATAAATTGTCCCAAGATATGGATTGTAAAACTGTGTTCTGTGACAAATATTGCATTATACAAGATAAGAAAAGTGGTGAAGTGAAAGGAATAGGCAAGGAGGAGTATGGCTTGTATTATCTTCTAAATGAGACAGTTGAAAGTAGTCTGAGTAAGCTTAAACATCATGCCTTTAAACTGAGTAGTAGTCAAGGAAGGAAGATTGCTTGTAAGGTTGATGTTCAGAATGAGGTTCCTAGTGTGATAAAAGGTGTTCAGAAAATGAGTAAGGAAACCTTATGGCACCACAGACTTGGTCATGCTCCTATGAAAAAATTGGCCATGATCAAGGATATTAAGGTGAAGGGTGAGTGTCAAGATGTTTGCCTATCATGTCCTCTTGCAAAGTTTACAAAACTTCCATACACTAAGAGTGAATCAAGGGCAAAGTACCCATTTGACTTGATTCATATTGACACCTGGGGTCCATACAAGGTAAACTATAAAGGGAAATATAGATATTTCCTGACTCTTATTGATGATAACACAAGGGTCACCTCGGTTCACCTACTTCAATATAAATCTGAAGCCTTTGAAGCAATACTGAAGTTTGTGAACATGGCTGAAACACAGTATGAAAGGAAGGTGAAAATCATCAGATCAGACAATGCTCTGGAATTTGAAGATAAAAAGTGTAAGCCACTGTTTGATAAGATGGGTATCATTCATCAAACATCTTGTGTGGAAAGACCACAACAAAATGGTCGAGCTGAAAGAAAACATAGGAATATTCTGGAGATGGCCAGGGCTTTAAGGTTCCATGCAGGTTTGTCTTTGCAGTTTTGGCGTGATTGTGTGATGACTGCAACTCACATCACCAATAGGCTTTCTAGTCCTATTCTTGAGGGCAAGAGCCCATATGAAGCTCTACATAACAAGACACCAGACTACAAGCAACTTAAGTCCTTTGGATGTCTTGCATTTGCTTATAATCCAGAAAGAAGGCAGGATAAGTTTCAAGCAAGAGGTGTTCCATGTGTGTTCCTAGGGTACTCTATGACTCAGAAGGGGTACAAGCTACATAATTTGTTAACTGGGGTATCTTTTGTATCAAGGGATGTAAAATTTTATGAAGCAATATATCCGTATCATGTCATTCACTCAGTTGAAACATCTTCCAGAGATGTTAGTGAGCCCAATCAGCAACACACCTCACTTCAGTGGGAAGAAGATAATGAGCCTAGTGGATAAGGAGAGTATGCAGCAGAACATGCAACAGAGGATCCTGCAACAGGAGAGGCTTCACCTGTGATCACATCTCCAAGAAGATCAAGTAGAGTCACCAAGCCACCTACTTGGCACTCAGATTATTAGGTGGCAGCTGGGTGTGTTCAGAAGGTGAGTCAAGCTCAGGTTAATTCAAGATTCACTTGTCTTATGAGCAGTGTGACTGATGGTTGTGACCCAAAAAGCTTTAAAGAAGCTGCTCAACATGGTGAATGGCTACAAGCTATGAATGAGGAATTAGAGGCACTGGAGGAAAACAATACATGGGAGATAATGGATCTACCACCTGGTAAACATGCAATAGGATGCAAATGGTTATACACAACCAAGTTTGATCCTCAGAGAAAGAGCAAAAGATACAAGTCTAGGCTTGTAATTCATGGGAACAGGCAACAATATGGGGTTGACTACTATGAAACTTTTGCACCTGTGGCAAAGTTGACAACTGTGAGATCTCTACTTGCAGTAGCATCTATTCAAGGCTAGTATGCTCACCAGATGGATGTAAAAAAAGCTTTCCTACATGGAAAGCTTGAAGAAGATGTCTACATGAAACTACCACCTAGGTATGAAGGGAAAGGCTTTAGATTTGATGTTCAGACTCAGGGGGAGCAACCTCAGTATAAGCATGAACCAACCAAGGTGTGAAAGCTCTTGAAGTCCTTATATGGACTCAAGCAAGCACCTAGGCAATGGTTTGCAAAACTAAGCTAAGTTTTGAAAGAAAATGGCTTCAGTCAATCAAAGAGTGATTACTCACTATTTACTAAAGCTACTGAGGGGAGTTTCACAACTATTCTGGCCTATGTTGATGACCTCATATTGACTGGAAATAGCATGGCAGCAATTCTTGCAGCTAAACAAGTACTAAGCAAAGAGTTCAAGATGAAAGACATGGGTGAACTCAGCTATTTCTTAGGGATAGAGGTGGATAGAAGTGCTGATGGATTCTTTTTGTCTCAAAAGAAGTATGTGACTGATCTCTTAAAGTAATATGATATGCTCAAATGCAGACCTTTGAAGCTGCCTATGGATACACATGTTAAGCTTCTCAACACTTCAGGAACACCTCTGCCTCACCCTGAGCCATATCAAAGGCTAGTTGGAAAGTTAATTTACTTAACTATCACTAGACCTGACATTACTTACACAGTTCATGTGCTAAGTCAGTTTATGCAAAGTCCTACCTCTGTTCATTTTCAGGCAGCCAAGAGAGTTCTAAGGTACTTGGCAGGGTCCCCTACTCAAGGCATTCTTCTAGCTACTCAAACAGCTGCTAGACTTCAGGCTTATTGTGACAGTGACTGGGCAGGATGCCCTAATACAAGGAGGTCTACTACTGGGTTTTGTATCATGTTAGGGAAGTCTCCAATTGCATGGAAGTCCAAAAAGCAATCTGTGGTAGCTAGGTCCACTACTGAAGCTAAGTATAGATCTATGGCCATGACAGTGTGTGAAGTGATGTGGGTCAAACAATTGCTTAAAGAACTGGGCCTGAACAACCTCAGCTCCACACCTATTTTTTGTGACAACCAAGCTGCTCTAGCTATTACAGCTAATCCTGTGCACCATGATAGAACTAAACATGTTGAAATTGACTGTCATTTTATTAGAGACAAGGCTGAAGAAGGTGTTATCACTCCTGCCTTCTACCTCTCAGCAACTTGCAGATGTCCTTACTAAAATTCTCTCTACTGAGCAGCACAGGCACTTATTGTCCAAGATGGGAGTTCATTCTCCTCATTCACTCACCTCTTGAGGGGGAGTATTGTGACACTATGGTATTACATGGACAAGGCCCAGTCCACATAGTGTCTAAGGCAGAAGGGTGCTCTACCACTACCTCTGCATCTCTGCACAATGATCAGTTGACAGTAAATCATTATAGGTGTTTGTACCATATGATTACTGTGGTCCCGTTTATTTTGTTTGCTTATGTAATTAAGTATCACTCTGTGAATGGCTGCGTTTCTCAGCTAGGTTTATGTTTTATTGCCTATAAAAGACATGAGTCTTAGGTTGTAATGGGACACAAGAAAATGAATGAAAAGATCTGATCATTTAGTGCAAACATTAAGAGAATAGTAGCTATAGCTATGTCTTCAATGGTCTTCGTGGATGAGCCAACAAGGAAGTGATGAGATTATTCTTAACAACTCGGAAGATAGTACTATCTTTGGTAGCAATGTCAATGGTAGTGACATGAATATGATGACAGATTATGTCTTTACTGATCACCAAGTGGAAGAACCATCGTGGAATGAGCAACAATCAAGTGATCAGATTGTTGTTAATAACTCCGAAGATAGTACTATTGTTGGTAGCAATGTCAATGGTAGTTACATGAATATGATGGCGGATTATGTCATTGTTACTGGTGAACAAGAGGAACAACCATCATGGTCTTCGTGGATGAGCCAACAAGGAAGTGATGAGATTATTCTTAACAACTCAAAAGATAGTACTATCTTTGGTAGCAATGTCAATGGTATTGACATGAATATGATGACAGATTATGTCTTTACTGATCACCAAGTGGAAGAACCATCGTGGAATGAAGAACAATCATGTGATCAGATTATTGTTAATAACACGGATGACAGTACTATCTTTGGTAGCAATGTCAATGGTAGTTACATGAATATGATGATGGATTATGTCGTTGCTAATGAACAAGATGAAGACCATCATGGAAGAACCAACAATCAATTGATCATATTATTCTTAACAACTCGAAAGATAGTACTATTTTTGGTTGCAATGATGTCAATGGTAGTAACGTGAATATGATGACGGATTATGTTGTTATTCCTGAACAAGAGGAAGAACTATCATGGAAGAAACAACAAACAAGTGATCAGATTATTGTTAATAACACGGATGATAGTACTCTTTTTGGTAGCAATGTGAATGGTTGTAACTTGAATATGATGACGGATTATTATGTTGTTATAGCTGAACAAGATGAAGAACTATCATGGAAGAACCAACAACAAAGTGATCAGATTATTCTTAACAACTTGGAAGATGTCAATTATAGTAACGTGAGTATAGACCAAATATTTGATTATGAAGTTCAATGCCGTAAAGTACGTAAAGAAGACGAGTTATTTGTACATTCATTATTGATGACTGAGGAAGAGCATGATGATTTGATCAGAGAATACGAACAAAATCAGCACGCAGGAGGATTCGACATTCAATAACAAAGCAGCTTAAGAGTGTAAAACAAATATGTAGAATGAAATTTGGTAGTGATTTTTTTTTAGGGGAATTTTGGTAGTGATATTGGATGGAACATATAATATCATTTTGTAGTTTCTTAATTATTTTGATAGTTTCATGTAATTCTTTTTATTTAGCACGTTAGGTTTTTCATGTTTTTTGTTTGATTCAAAATCTTTAAGAAGAAATAACATTGTGTATGTATTTGTGTTATGTTTTGTGCCTAGATATCTTTTCAAGTAAGCAACTTTATATATGACTTTGATAGCCATAAATCTTATATTCCCTCCATTTCGTTTTAAATGCAACAAATGAATATTTTATATCTCACAAATAATACCTCTTTGTTGTATTTAAAACGAAACGGAGGAAGTATGTTGTTTAGCTGGTTTGAAAAATTATGCAACTGTTAGTTGTATTGATATATAAACAAAATTCATTCTATTGCAAAAAGAGATATTGAAAAAGTAGATAGATTATTAGCATTTTTAAAGCAGAAATATATATAAATAAATAAATAAAAGGGATGTGAAGAAACTGATTAAATAACATTTTTAAAGGTGCAATTATGCAAGCTTAATATATATATATATATATATATATATATATATATATATATATATATATATATATATTATAGAGTATAATGTACAAAAATAGAGCACCCATAAGAAGTGGTATCTTGTTTGATGTATGTACATAATGAGAGAATAATGATAGTGATATCAAAATGTATGATTGGTTTAATTAGCAGTAATTATTTTTGAGTCAAGTGCAATTTCCCCATGAATTAGCCTGATGCACCATTACATATAATTAAATATGATGAAACATACTCTTAGCTTTAAACTCTCCCCCAATCTTTCTCAACTCTTTGTAGCTTTACGTTGGCCTCATTTTTCTTCATCCACCATGATTTCTGTATAAGTTGGTACACGTTGGCAATAGTAACTTCAAACTATTAGTTTGAATAAGTTATAAGCTAGAAAAATCACTCATATATACCGCCATTCTCTCAACTTCATGTTTCTATAGTTACTCCTACGTATATCAATAGTATGAGAATATGAGTAACTCTTATAGCTTATAAGTTGGTATTTTATCTCGTTACTTGAAATTGTTTGGAACTTATTTTTATAACTTATTCAAACTAATATGAACTTACTCATTTGGAGCCTTACAATAATCAAGAAAATGTTACTAAGTGTATGTGCTAAAAAGTATTTAGTATTCGGTAAACCCTATTAAAAATAATCACAAAAATCTAAACATTTATCTGTCCATTCATAAGGTAGATCGGCAGCTACTCCTCCAATACAAAAATAATTACGCATCATTCTCATACCAGTAGCAGCTTCGAATAAATCATATATCAATTCTCTTTCTTTGAAAATATAGAAGAAACAGGTTTGCGCGCCAATATCCGCCATAAAAGGGCCAAGCCATAACGAATGAGAAGCTATACGACTTAATTCCAACATAATCACTCGGATATAGCTAGCTTCTTTAGGTACTTGAATATTTCCCAACTATTCCGATCCTTTTACAGTGATTGCTTCTGTTGCATGACAATTGATACACCTAAGTTGGTATTTTGCTCTCCTTTCAAACAAGCTAATTATTGGTTGTCAGTTTATCCCCCTAATAAAGTACAAATATAATGAGTGGTATGTATATACGAGTGCAGTCTTCACTGCTGCATGGTGGAAATGGAATGTAATTTTCATGGTGATGGAAAGGTGGTCAATTGATAGTGTTTCATGCTTAAATGATAGTAGAATTCAAGGCATAGCTAAAGGGAAGCGTTGTTGCTTCTTATACAACAATAGGATTGCCTCTTCTAGTTGTTGCAAGTAGATTATAAAACAATCGTTTACATTCTATAAAAAAATTCTGAGCCATATTTTTTAAGTTTATATCATATGTGTCTAAGGCAGAATTCGTCTGTCGTTTTAGTGACTTTAACTTTCAAAGCTATGCAGTATTACTTCAAGCTATGGATATAGAACTATGGAAGTAGCAAACTAGTACATATACCACCTCGATTTTTAGTTGCAACATTTGACTATTTTAATGCACTCACCCAAAAATCAATTGTTGCAACTAAAAAAACAGAAAAAATATAGAAAAGTAAAAAAAAAGAGAGGAAAAATAAAGATGTAGCTTAAAAAAGAAT